>NC_081420.1:101479183-101620524 GCF_949786415.1 Peromyscus eremicus | reverse complement strand
GCCTGTAACTCCAGTTCCACAGAATCTGGTACCCTCACACTGACATACATACAGGCAAAACACCAATGCACATAAAATAAATAATATGTATATATAAAGAAGTTTGAAGACAATTTGGTTCTGTAATGAGTTTCAGGCTAGGTAGGGTAAGAGGAAGAGGAAATGGAGGAAAAAAAAAGTGGGTAATAATTTCTTGGGGACCCAACAGGCCTTCTAGTCTTGTTTTGAACAAAGGAATGGGTGTATTAATCCATTTTTGCTACCTTGACTGAGTTTTTTTCCTCTCAGGCTCCATTCTGTGTCCCCAGAGTGGCCCCAGAGGGCAAATGAACAGGGCTGAGTAGGTTGTCTGGAATCTCTCTCTAATGTTCTTGTGAGACCTCTCTGGCCAGCACTCTCTGGAAGCCGAGAGCCTGGCCCTAAGCATGTCCTTGGGGAGACTGTGAACCAAGTACTTTCCTTTGAAAGCTTCTGAGGCCACAGAAGGGAGACCTCAAGCCTGGATCTGGAAATGAGCAGTGAGTCTTTTTTAAGTGATTTTCTTTGGTCAATTAAAAAGAAAATTGTTCCTTCTCTTCTTTCTTATTTGATTTATTTACTTATTTTTGAGTTTCACTATGTAGCCTTGGCTGGCCTGAAACTCTCTAACTAGACTAGATTGGTCTTGAACTCAGAGATCCGCCTGCCTCTGCCTCCTGAGTGCTGGGATTAAAGGCATGCACCACCCCACACCAGGCCCTGTTTACAGGCTGGCTTGGAACTCTTCATGTAGCACTGGTTGAAATCTCTGGACCTCTCAAGTGTTGGAATTATTAGTGTATGCTACCCAAAGCCCAGTCGGTCTTAGAAGGTTCTTGAGGCAATGTCTGTTGCCAGATGAAGAACTCCTGCCAAGACTTTTCTTCTCTCAGACTTAGTTTCCCCATCTGTAATGTGAATATAACCATATACATCTGTATCTTAGGGGCATGTGTCCAACGCTCAGTGAACATTCAGCATAGGATCCTCTACAGGGCCCTTGGCCCTTGGTTTGCGACTTTCCCTTTCCCGTGATTTCTATGCTTGGTTCAAGGGCTGGTTGAAAGTTCCCCCTGAGCTCTCTCCCGCCCAGCAAACCAGCCAAACCAGTTCCCTCACTCTCCTTGCTTCTGTACTAAGCAAACACTGCTTTGCAAACAGTTGACCAGGAGCTCGCCTTTGTTAGCAAAGGAAATTCAATGGCATTTTCTTCCTTACAATGTTGGGAGTGGGCTGCAACGGGTTTGCTGTGGATTAGAGAGGGTTCAAACTGGGGCGGAAGTAGGGTAGAGTAGCTGGGGGTTGGAAAGTCGGGCTGGCCTCAAGTTCCGTTGTTCCCAAAACCTCAATTTTTAGAACTATTTCCTAATACACATGCTTAAGGATACTTATCTGTTGATCCATTGCAAAAGGCTTTCTGGCCAGCTTTTGATACCATGGTTCACCCCTCCCCCCACCATGGACAAGCATTGAGTCACCTGGGGCCATTTACCAATACAGATTTACCCTCCTGTGAATTTACTGGACCTCAGACTCACAGATCTGCCCACCTCTGCTTCCCAAGTGCTAGGATTTTCAAGGCCCATGACGCCACACTGATGGACTTGGCTTTTTTTTTTTTTTTTTAATGCTCTTCAGGTATCCGGCACACATTCATTTCACTGCCAGCCCAGGAGTTAGATCACTGGTGTTTGATGAGTAAACACCTGGTGCCAGGCAGGGTGTGGGCATCTGGCTACCTACCCTTGAGGCCCAGGCTCCAAGAGCACCCAGGTCAGTGGGACTAGTGGACCCAGAATGTAGCCAATGCACCAGAGCTGGAGCCCTCTGTCCTCAAGGAGGTTCAGAAAAATCTCTGCTTAGAGAGACTTCCACAGGGCATTTGGGAGGAGGGGCCAGTAGAAGTGGTCAGTGTCACCTGCTGGGCCTTAGTGAGTAGGAGGGCGTGGCCAGGCACAGAAAAGGAGTCACAGGCTCCCACAGGACACTGGGCTTTTCTGTCCAGGGGTGAGGGTTTTCTCCTATTCTCTCAGGCAAATTATCATTTGGCTTAAAAAGCTTAAATATATATCAATAGGAGTAAATGTTTACATATGGCTGACACTGAGCCGTCCTCTCAGCCTGTCTCCTCACCCAGGGCTTCCCCAGCACAGGCTTCTCTTGTGTGGACTGTCTCAGGATCTCCTTGTGGAAATGGCAGGAAGAGTGTTGGGATGCGGCTCTGTGGTCAGGTGTGAGCCTACTGAGTGTGAGGCCTACCCTGGCCGGCTTTGGTCCCTAGCATTGAGGAAAATCGGAACCAGAACCCAGTTCTCTACTGCCTGTTGCCAAATCCCAGATGTCCCATGGAGCCTACTTCCCTTCCTAAGGGGAAGGGAACCCACTTCCTTTCCAGAGGGAAGGGATTCCCTCCTCTCCCTGGAAAGATGATGTCTCTGTGCCTCATTGATTTTGTGACAGCACAATTGAGTTTTTGCCTTTGAAGGACCTTTTTTTTTTTTTTTTTTTTTTTGCTTTTGCTTGGGCAGTTTTCACATCCCGTTTCCCCCTTTGTTGCTTAACTAGGGTCTCCTGCATCCTAGGCAAGCCCCTCAGCTCTTGAGCTACACGCTCCCCCCAGACAGGGTTTCTCTGTGTAGTTTTGGTGCCTGTCCTGGATCTCACTCTGTAGACCAGGATGGCCTGGAACTCACAGAGATCCACCTGCCTCTGTCTCCGAGTGCTGGGATTAAAGCCATGTGCCACCACCACCCAGCACGTCTCTATCCTTTTGCTTTTTAAAAGCTTTTTATTTGAGACAGGGTCTCACTGTTTCCCAGGCTGACCTTGAGCTTGCTCTGTGCATCGGCCTCATGCATCTGCCCACCTCCTAATACCTGACTGAGAAGGCAGGCCTGTGCCACCAGGCCTACCTCAGCCTCTTGACCTTCACATGCAAATACTGCTAACTGAACAGCCCTGTCTTTTTCATTTTTGGAGGACCTGAAAGAAAAAAAAAAAAAGAAAGATCTTCATCCCCATCCTGCCATGGGAAGGTAGGAAGCATTCCCTACCTCTAACAAGCCGTGTTCCCCTAGGACTTGGTTTAGGGCACATACACCAGACAGATGTGGGGGTGCACATGAAAGAAGGGGAGGGCAATGCCTAGATGCTACTAGTAGGACCTAGTGGGGTGTACCTGGAGATGAACCTGTTCCCCATGAGCCAGCTCATAAATGCCGGCCAGCACAGGACCCTGTGGGATAATTGGCTGAATCCTAGATAATAATTAGGTAGCTTTGTAATTAGGAGAGCTTGTAAGAAGCCGAAAGTGTTTCAGATTTATTTTACCTGGACAAGTTCAAGACTAAACTAACACCTGTTTCTGTGGTTTGGCATGCAGACCCATCTGTTTCCAAAGGGGATCTCTACAGCGGCTTCCTTCTGGTCCTCTGCCCCCCCCCCAACTCCCTCCCTTTCCCACAGTAGTTTCATTTATTTCTTTACCCAGTAGTCAGAGTGATTTTTTTTTTTTTTAAATGAGACAAGGTCTTATTATGTAGCCTTGGCTGGCTAGCCTGGAACTCACTATGTAAAACAGGCTGGTTTCGAACTCATAGAGAGATAACTTGCCTCTCTGCCTTCAAAGTGCTGAGAGTAAAGATATCATGCCAGGTCAGAGTGACGAATTTTTAAAAAAATTAAACTAGAAAGTATCATTCCTACTTAAAATTGCCTGGGATTCCCTGTTTCATACAGAATAAAAATCCTGTCCATGACTTCCAAGGCTCTGGTACTGTGTCCCTTCCGCAGCCCCATGGCTTGGGTCCTCATTTTTCCCATATACATTGTTCAGCCACTTTGCTTCCTGGTTGTACCCAGAATACCACAGTATTTCAGGCCAAGGCTGGTTTTGAACTCCTGACCCTCCTGCAAGGGAGTGGTGGTATTTCAAGTATGTATAACCACACCCCGTATATTACCTGTTTGTGATGTCTGCACTGCTTACCTGTGTCCTGCAAAGCTTTGCTAGAATGTTGCCCATTCAATGAGGACTTTGCTTTTGCTTTATTTTTCTGTAAACCGCCCCCCCCCCCCATTTTTGGTGGCAATGATGGGGATTGAACACAGGGCCTTGTGCATGCTATGCAAGGCTCTACAGCTGAGCTACATCCCCAGCCCTTCTCTGGCACTTTTCACCAATGAACATATCGTGTGTTTCACTTATTTCCTCAGTTCATAGTCTCCTTCCATAAAACCACAAATCCTAGGAGGTCGGGGCCTTCTGTATTGCTTGTTCTTGAGCGATATACCAGGCAGAACAGAGGCTAGGCCATAATAAGTTCTCAGTCCACATCTGTGGAGTGAGTGAATGGAGGAGGGTGTATATGGTCTGTGCATTTCTTTTTAGAAAATATGTGTGTTTTTGTTTTTCTAATATAAAGTTGGTTCCGGTGAGATGGCTCAGTGAATAAAGGTACCTGTATCCCTTGGCAACCTGAGTTTGATTCTCCAGAACCCATGTAAAAGCGGAAGGAGAAAATTGACTCCAAAGTTATCTTCTGACTTCCACATGAGCATCATGGTCCTGCCTCTCTCTCTCTCTCTCTCTCTCTCTCTCTCTCTCTCTCTCATAAAAGACAAAATGAGCTCTTAGAGTGTAGGCATGTGAGGAGGAAGGGATGCTGTTCTCAGGCTCTGTGTTTCTTCTTGGCACCCCCTAGTTTCTCTGAACCCTGCACAGCTACAGTATAAACTTACCTAATTGTCTTGTTACAAAGTAGCTTGTTGCCGAGAGTCTAAAGGTCAGAGGAGTTACTTCTCGGTGTAAGGAAGCCAGATGGAGATCTCAAGGAACACAGGACACCTCTTTGCTTTCCAGTTGTCAGGCCCAACCTCCCTGAAGAAGGCTCTCTCAGCTCTGCCCTCTCCCCTCCATCCTGCAGCCCATTAATTGTTCAAGACCTTCTAGTTATTGGCAGGCCCTAGCATCTTGGAAGGAACTTGAAGAGAGAGGTAGAAAGTTCGGAGATAAAAATGCAAAGCTAACTTGATTAGACCAGCCAAGGTAAAGCTCTCAGGGCTAAAAATCCATCCAATAAGTCAATATCCATACAGAGTAGAGTTCTACATCCTTATGTAAGGTACATCACTTTGCTTCATAGCTAGAGGTGCCAAACCAAAATACAGGATACCAATTCACTTCTTTTTGAAGCAAGGTTTCACTATGTAGCCTTTGGTGTGGGACTGGCAATGTAGACCATGTTGGCCTGGAACTCAGAGATTCGCCTGCTTCTGCCTCCCAAGTGCTGGGATTAAAGACATACGCCACCACTTACTTTTGAATTTCACATTTTTAGAGTAAGAACGCTCCATGAAATATTTGAGAAATACTTAATTAAAAACATTGTCTTGGGCCTAGAATTGTAGCTCAAAGGAGGAACGCTTGACTGGCAAGTGTGAGGTCCTGGGATTGGTCACCAGTGTTGGAAAAAGGACAGGGGAAGGAAGGAAGGAAGGAAGGAAGGAAGGAAGGAAGGAAGGAAGGAAGGAAGGAAGTAGGAGGGAGGGAGGGAGGGAGGCAGGAAAGGAAAGGAAGGAGTGAGGTGTTGTTATTGCTTGGATTTTTTTTCCTAAAGATTTACTTACTTCTATTTGTGTGTATAGGTATCTGTGTGCCTGTGTGAGTTTATGGATAACACATGTGTTCTGTGCATTGTCCACAGAGGCCAGAAAAAGCATTGGATCCTCAAAACTGGAGTTATAGGCATTATGAGCTGTTCAACATGGCTGCTGGGAACTGAACCCAGTACCTCTGCAAGAGCAGTAAGGGCTTTTAACTACTGAGCCATCCCTCCAGCCCTAACCCTAACAACAATATATAACACAAGAAATATACATAAGTCTTAATAAAAATAAAAAATAGCTGCGCGTGGTGACACATGCCTTCAACCTCAGTGCCTGGGAGGCAGAGGCAGGTGGATCTCTGTGAGTTTGAGGCCAGCCTGGGCTATAAAGGGAGTTCCGGGACAGCCAGGGCTGTTACACAGAGAAACCCTGTCTCAAAAAACAAACAACAACAAACAATAAACAAATAAATAAAAAATAGAAAAGCTAGTTTGGTAGCCTATATAATTCCAGTAATGGGGAGGCGGAGGCAGGAGAATTTCTGAGGCTCACTAGTCATCCAGCTTCACCAAATGAGAAACCCCAGGTCCCAGGGAGAAGACCCAGTCTAAAAAAAGCAAGGTGGATGGTCTGTAAAAAAGAAAACCCAAGGTTGACCTTAAAAGGGGCTTCTAATGTAGATATACATTCACATGCATAGCACACACCCAGAAATAAAATTAAAACATAAATAAAAACCAAAAATTTGTTGTGATAGAGCTCAGTAGTAGAGTGTTTGCCTTAGATACATGGACCCTGGGTGTATTTTTCTTTCCTTTTTTTTTTTTTCCCCTGAGACAGGGTTTCTCTGTGTAGCCCTGGCTGACCTGAAACTCAAGAGATTTGCTTGCCTCTGCTTCCCGAGCACTGGGGTTAAAGGCGTGCGCCACCACCGCCCTCTTGTGCCCTAGATTTAAACCCAGTATGGCAACCATCAAAAGCAGCAGACATTACCTAAAGTTACTTTGGGTCTCATGGGTGCTGACCTCCCAGGCTTTCAAGTACTTAATTGGTAGCGTTTGCTGAACAATCCCGAGGACTCAGAACAGCCCTGGCACCTTTAAAAGGGTATCATATTCAAACCAGGAATCGAATGCTCTTTCCCGGCCACCCCACCTCTTGGCTTGTTGCCTAAGGAAAATGGCTCTAGTCTGGTTCCCCAAGGTTCTCATGGCAGAGGGGCACCTTTGTCCGTTTCCATCACAGCCTCTTGGGCGCTGCCCCGGTGACCCACTACTGACATGGAAGCCAACAAAGACTTCAGACTGCCGACCTCCTCCCCCACAGATTCCTCACCACCATTGTGTGGGAGTGTTTGCAAAGGGAACATGATGACCAACTTGTTTGTGGGAAAGTTGTGGCTTTCCTACCAGAAAACGTCACCCCTTGAGTCAGCAGGGGACATACCTAGGTACTTAGCGACAGGTGGGGCAGGGTCCTGAGTCATAGAGAGGCCTCACCTGGGAAGGTTTCTCTTTCAAAGACTGAATCAACCATGACATCACCCTTCAGGGCAGCAGGTACTTCACTGGCCCTTACCCATGCTTCCTGGGAGATACTGGTCCCTTCCTGTCTCCTCCTTCCCTCCCTCCCTCCCTCCCTCCCTCCCTCCCTCCCTCTCTCCTTCCCTCCCTTTTTTTTTCCTATTATTGAAAACTGATTTTTTTTCATACAATATATTCTGATTATGGTTTCCCTTCCCTCAACTTCTTCCAGTTCCTCCCCATATCCTGTCCCATCCAGATCTACACTCTTCCTGTCTCTCTCATTAGAAAACAGACCTCTAGCTGGGCAGTGGTGGCACACGCCTTTAACCCCAGCACTCGGGAGGCAGAGCCAGGCGGATCTCTGTGAGTTCGACGCCAGCCTGGTCTACAGAGCGAGATCTAGGACAGGCACCAAAACTACACAGGAAAAAAAGAAAACAGAGATCTAAGGAATGATAAGATGAAATAAAAGCAAACAAATTGGAATAGGAAAAAACAAACCAAGGGAAGAAAAAGCTCAAGAAACACAGAGACACAGACGTTTGCACACAGGAATTCCATAAAAACACAAAACTGGAAGCCACAATATATATATATAAAGGACCCGTAAGGCTTTAAAATGCCCTGACACAACATTATGAGACAGCTTCCAAAGACACCATTGATGTCGATTTGTGTTGGCCATCTACTGCTGGGCCTAGGGCCTACCCTGAAGAGCGGTTTGTTTCCCCGTGAGACACCCTTAAAGAAAACTAATTTCCATTTGCAAGTGGTTATCAATTGGAGATAGCTTCTGGGTTAGGGATGGGAGCTCTAGGACCCCATCTGGTGCAGACCCATGAAGACCCTGCTCGTCTCTGGGAGTTCACACATGCTTTGTTCAAACTGTGTTTAGAAAGTCTTGTTTCCTTGAGTCCTCCAATCTCCTCTGGCTCTTACAGTCTTTCCTCCACTTCTGCTGGGTTCCCTGGGCCCTAAGGGGAGGGATTTGGTAGAGACATCCCATTTAGGGTTAAGTGTTCCAGGTCCTTCACTCTGCCATACTGGGCTCTTTTCCTAGTTTCTTGCTCAGGAACTTTGGAGAAACAGCTGGGGTCCAGCAGCGACTTAATAAAGTGTATGTGGCCCGTTTCATGACCACCCTGCTCCCAGGCTTGGGATCATGACTAAACTTTGGAGAAAATCCTGTTTATGGATATGTTTCTTTCTTATCTGCATTTGAAAGGAAATCTTCTACCCATTCTCACCTGTAATCCCAGCCGCTGGGGAGACTGAGGCAAGAGGTACTTGCCTGGAGGTTTAGGGCTAGTCTGGGCCGCATTATGAGACTGTCTCACAGGAGAGGAAGAGGGAGAGAGCACACACCTTTTGTACACCTTACAGATGAGGGGAGTCTCTGGGCTCATGATTGGAGTCTGATTTTGAACTTCCTTGTATGCCTGAGCTGGCTTTTCACTGGAGTTAGTTATAATTTCTCCTTTTTCCTTCTCTCAGCAATTCTTTCACTTGAAGGATAGGCGTACTTAAAACTTGGGGAAGGCAATAAATACTTTACAGGTGAGACCCTGTCTTAAAAAAATTCCAGGGAGCCGGGGTGGTGGTGGTACACGCCTTTAATCCCAGCACTCTGGGAGGCAGAGGCAGGCTGATCTTTGTGAGTTCGAGGCCAGCCTGGTCTACAGAGTGAGTTCCAGGAAAAGTGCAAAGCTACACAGAGAAACCCTGTCTTGAAAAGCCAAAAAAAAAAAAAAAGAAAGAAAAAATCCCAGGGAACCAGGTCACCAGGTGTGAGGCTTATCAACAGTGTGGACAGATGTTAAGGTCGTGACTTCAGCATTTGCTCCTTTTCAGTGAAATTACAGGGTGAACGGAGAGTAAAGGTAAACCTGGAGGGGAGAGGGCCCTGGGCGGCCTGGACACCAGCTCCTCCTTGCCATTTGACCTCAGCAAACTACTTAACCTCAGTCCCTCAGCCACTTTACCTGTGAAAGAGGCTAAGCAGTCCTCCCTCACGGGAGCCAGTGAGCTGGCGTTCATTACCCTGTGCGTTCCACGCCTGGCGCATATGGAGGATTTGGGTGTGTGTTAGTTAGTTAGTTAGTTAGTTTGTTTGAGACAGGTCCTCTGTAGTTCAGGCAGTCCTTGAACTGAATGTGTAGCCTGGATTGGCCTCAAACTTGAGATGATCCCCATGTCCTGTCCTCAGCATCCCTGGCATGACTACAGATGTAAGCCACTGTGTCCTGTGGTTGCAGTAGCCATATCCTATTGATTGCCATTACTAAATAGGGAGTGGTGACAGGATCCTTTGTTTAGAAAGTTCCTCCTTCGGCCGCATGGGTTTTCTTTCGATTCTGGAGGTTAGTTACGATTTCTCCATTTCTTTTGCTAATCCTTTCTTCCACCTAAACCGTGGGAGTACTTCAATAAACACCCAAGCACATGAGTGCAGATGCCCTGAGGAGGCCAGAAGCACCTGATGCCCCCGGAGCTGGAGTTACAGGAGGTGGTGCGCCTTCTCATGTGAGAGCTGGGAACTGAACCGGGGTCCTCTGCAAGGACAGTGTGTGCTCTTGACCACTGATCCATCTCTCTAGTCCCGTCATCTAGTTTCTCAGTTTGTAAATTGGCAAGTTCAGGGAGTGCAGAAGGACTGGCCAAGTGTCAGAACCAGACTCGTAACATTATCACCAAATGATAGCTACAGTGTTTATGGCGTGTGTTGACTGAATACTGAACTAATTGTGATGTGTGGTTTTGACTTTTAATCTTTGCACCAACTTTGAAATATTTACTATATAGACAATCTATTTCCAGCTAGTACAATGAAAGCTTGTAAAAGCTGCTCACCTACTCAGGATCCCCCATCTGGTAGAGCTGCATGGAAAAGGTACGTCTTCTGCCATGCCTACATTTACCCCTCCTGGTCCTCAGCGGCTGTCTGTCTGAGAATATCTGCACCCAAGCTCCTGGGAAGGAACCTGGGGTCCACCCATGCAGCCCCTCCCTATTTCTAGTCCCTTTTAAAGCCTGGAATAAAAGGGTGTTACTGGCCCCCTTGGGCTTCACTTGAAATCTGGATGGCGACTGGAGATGGAATGGCTTCAGCTCCCTTCTGGCACCTTTTAATTATTATTGTTTTTCTTTTCCAAATTACTACCCGTGAGTTTCTCATAACCAGGTTGGTGGGAGGTAGGGTGAAGTACTCAGTTAACTCTGAGTGCCCCAGACAGTTGGAGGAGAGCAATTGAAGGAAGTTCATATAACAACAGTAGTAATGGAGGGCAAGTTCTCTGTTGTTAGAGAGCAGCATAGAGTTAAAACAGACGCCTGGGGTGGGGAGAGGAGATGGAGCATGCGCAGCTCGCCGTCACAGAGGCTTTGCATGAACAACTACTTTGTCCTCTTTAGATATTTTCAGTCTCCTTTATAAAATTTGAACAAATTGTGTAAGTCTGAACCAAAGTGGCAGCTGAGAGGGACAGGTAAAATTCCCCACTAAAATCCAAATAATGCTCAGAGATAGGAAACTCGGATAGTCTCAAACTCCTTCCCAGACTCAGTGGCTCCTGCAACCAACTCTGTGTGACTCTAGTGGACATCTTCCTGGGTTTTTTTTGTTTTTTTTTGCTTTTTTTATTTTTTAATTGGAGTTTTCCCATAAACGAGACTATAAAAACTGCTTCCCTACCTATCATTTATAACAGGCCTTGGGTAATTTTGTCAGTCTGTGGGAACGCTCACCCCCTTCTCTGTAGGGAGATCACCATATCCCCTCCTCTACACCCCGTGAGGGCCTCCTGGGAGTTTTGTGTTGGTCACAAGCCTCCCGTGTCCCGAGGGGGTCTGCAGATGGATCTGAGGTGGTGGAAAGCGCTGAGGTGCCAAGTTATCAGACAATGGGCACATTGAGAATGCAGGTGGGGCCAGGCCTGTGTGGGCCGAAGCAGCTGCTGAAGCCTCAGGGGGAGCAACAGGCGCTGCTCCAGAGCAAGAGGGAAGAGGCAGCCTCTGTGCCTGCTGAGAGGGGAGGGCCATAAGGCAAGGCAGCGGGGAGGAGCGCCCCCCCCCCCCCAAGATTCCAGGGCAATGGGATGTTTGAACGATGACTCAGACAAAAGAGGCGGGATCCGTGAGCAAACTTCCTGTTGGAAGCTTGGTCTTGGTGGCTGGACAGGCCTTACCAGGTCATAGAGACAGTAATAGGGCTGGGACCTGTTAGGCCACCAGCAGGGTGGGAGAACCTGGAGATCAGGAGGAGCAGGACTTTTCTCCCTCTCTCTGCCCCAGGCTAGCTGGAAACCTGGGGGAGGACGGGTGTTGTCCCATGAGAGGCCTGTATGGTCAGACCAGGCCTGGGGCTGTTCTGTGACTGCCCCAACGTGCTTACCCAACACTCCTCCTTCCTTCCCCCCAGCTCCGCTTCTAGATTCTTCTTTCAGGAGCCCATCTGAGCAAGTGACACCATCCTCTCTTTGCAGCCATCTTGTTTATTCATCCTGTGCTTTGAAGATGGAGAGCTGTAAGGGAGGAGTGCTCAGAGGCTGTTGAGCAGCAGAACCAGATCATGGCATCGGCATTCTGGAGTTAGGGCCCTGGAGAGCTGGCAGGAGCCGGCAGTAAACACAGGCAGTAAACACAGGCAGTAAACACTGAATGTGCCAGATGGTGGTGGCGAATGCCTTTAATCCCAGCACTAGGGAGGCAAAGGAGGCAGATTTCTCAGTTCAAGGCCAGCCTGGACTACAAAGTGAGTTGCAGGATAGCCAGGGCTTCACGGAGAGACCAAACAAAACCATAAAACACTGAATGTGAGTGAGGGTGGCAGACGTTTAGGGAAAATAGATCTGATGTAGGACCTACTCGAGCACTGGGGAGGTCTGAGAAGTCCTCACCAAAGGAGGACGTTTAAGCAGACTCAAGACAGGAGAATATGGAAGGGTGTTCCGGCCTGAGAACAGCCAGAGTAGAGCCTCTGAGCTAAGGAGCAGGAAGGCCGTTGTGCATGGATTCAGGTGGGTCACGGGCAGCAGGAGACAGGAGGAGCACAGAGGTGGGTGTCACTTGCAGAGGGCCTGGCACTCGCTCATTGCAAGGACTCTCTGACCCCCTCTAGCCTGACCTTTCCCCTCTATTCCAACAGTAGTCTAGTAGTTAATGACCTGGCCACCAGCCTCTGACTGCTCAGGTTCCCGGCTGAGCTGTGCCCTCCCCAGGGCTTCTGATCCAGGTGGCACCGGGTGGGGCCCTTGATTCACATTCCTGATAGTGCTGCCAGGTTCCCTGCCACCGGCTGGCACATTCTGTCTTCCCTTTCCAGCAGCACTTGGCTGGGCTCCCTGCCCAGTTGACAGACCTGGTTAGGTCCGCTCAGTGGATGCTTCCTCCAGGACGCCCTCTCTGATCTCCTCCTTTGGCTTCCTCCCAGGTGCTGCGGTCCCTGGCTTCTCCTGTTTCCCTAGAGTAGCACCTGGTTTGTCAAGTGTTCAATAAGCAGCTGGGAGAGGTGTGAACTGGGCCTCAGGGACCCCAGAGACGGGAGGCTTATCTCCATCTCTTAAGGACTTTTGGAGAGGTGCATTACAGGGAAATCGGATTCTTACATTTTTTTCCAGCTTTGTTCTTCTAAACAACACGAGGGCGCTGCTGCTGCTGCTCTTTCTGGCCACCTTTTATTTGTTTGTAATGTTCCTTTTATCACCCCTTTCCACAACGATGAGAGCTTTAAAAGGTTTTATTCCTAGCTGAGTGTATTAGCACAATACAGTTGTCCCAGCACTCAGGAGGTTAGGGCAGCAGGCGCAGAGGTTGGAAGCTAGCCTGGGCTAATAGGGAGAGAGAGAAGGGCATTATTTTCTCCATCACCATCGAGGCTATTTGCTTCCTAAAGATAATCCCAAAACCCAGCAGTTTTAAAGGGTGCTCCTTATGCTTTTCGCATTGAGGAAAATTGGTGTGGTGGCTGCTGCTGTTCTGAGCACTCAGGACCAGCCAAGAGGCTCGAACTTCATATGTACCCAGTCTTAAGTGTGTGGAACTGCCCACCCTGTGCTGGCCCACAGGGGTTCTACAGAAGGCCTGTGAAAACGTGAGCCACCTGCTCCTCCTGGCTTCTGCATTACAGCAGGAAAGGGGGGTGGGGGCGTAGGGACAGGTTCGGGAGATTATACCAATTCTCCATTGCAGGGGAGACAAAGGACTAAACGGTGGGGGACACCCTGGGGGTTGCACCTCCAATTCCTTTATTGCTGTGTTCCTCTCTGCCTCATCACGTTCCTGTTTTACAGGCTGAAGACTGAGGTTTAGAGAGGCAGCCTGGGGTGTAGGTGGAAGGGTGAGGGGAACCTAGAGGAGAGACAAGGAGCCAGGTGACTGTGGGACCAAAATGGGGGGAGGGAGTCAACCTCTCTCCCTCTGGTCTGTTGGCCCCATCTTTGGAAATGCTGAGTAGTTAATTAGCAATTGTTAAAGGGTTTTCAGCTAATTCTGGGGAACACTGCTTTTACTGACTTGCTTGTCCCTTCAGTGGTGGGAGGGAGCCTAGGGCCTCTTGCATACTGGGCAAACACTCTACTGCTGAGCTGAATGCCCTACCCATCCCCCCACCCCCAGTTCAGGTTGGCCTTGAATTCATATCCATCAGCCTCTGCTGGAATTTCAGGTGCTCATGCACACCACCCCTTGAGGCTCTTCAGTGTGCTTGAACTAAGGAAAACTGCCCTGCTTTATCCAGCTCTCCATCCCTAGGGATTCTGATTTTATATATTTGGGATGAAGGCTATCTAGGACTATGCATTTTATCTTCATTGTTATTTTTGTAGTACTGAAGATTGATGCAGGCTCTCTTGCTAGGCAGTAGTCTATACCCGGGACTCTCCTTCCTCTTTTCTCGAGACAGGGTCTTTACTAGCCTAGTCACTAGGTAGACCAGGATAGCCTTAACCTCTTAAAGGTCTGTCTGCCTCTGCCTCTTGGACTGGTGCTGTTTGGTCCTACTGTGGAGGATCATCTGGACCAGAACATAAGTCCTCAAACCCAAGCTTAAAAGTGCACACTCTAGCAGGATGGTGGTGGTGCATACCTTTGATCCCAGCTATCAGGAGGCAGAGGCAGGTGGATCTCTTGAGATCAGGGTCAGCCTGGACTACATAGAGAGATCTTGTCTCCCAATCCCACCCCTACCCCCAAAAAGTGCAATCTCCATGGGGCCTGTCCATCTTGGAGAATGGAGGCCAGGGATCTGTGGGTGTATCTAGAAACTTTCCCCAGATGGCTCTGGACTTGGCATGAGGAGAAGCTACTTAAAGTTGTAGACAAGATGTGTGTGCACATGTATGTGTCTGTCTCTGTATTAGATTGGATCAATGGTCTACAGTGTTCACCCTTGCATGTGTATATATGTGTACTCACGCATGTTCATGCCTGCATTCAAATGTTCCCCGAGCCTGAGATCTGGGAGTCTTCTCTAACCACATTCTCCCTTACTCATTGAGGCAGAGTCTGTATGCTGAGCCCAGAGCTCTCAGCTTGTTCCAGGGGCCTCTATGTCCCCTTCCTGAGGCGCTTCCACGCCCACCTCCAACATTGATTCTTGGGATCCTTATGATTATGCATCAAGCACTTTTTTTCCCCCCTCAAGTGTGCTATGTAGCCATGTAGCCAAGGATAACACATAACTCTGGATCCTCCTGTGTCCATTTATGGGCGTGCATTTTCCCTCAGGGATATGAATTCCCCTTGGAAGGTGTTATGACTCACCCTTAAAGCAGAATCGGGTCTAAAGTGGGGATGAATCTCAGGTTCCTTCAAGGAAGAGGTGTAGGGAAATCATAGTTACAAACCGTACCCCCTCCTCCCCACCCGTCTCCACTCCTGTATGAGCTCTGAGTGACTGGAAGTCACTATGTAGACTGGCTGGCCTTGATCTTGTGGCCAGTCTTTCTGCCTTTGCTTCCTGAGTGCTGAGAGCCGCCCAGTGTTCTGAAAAGCAGATGTAAGCAGGTAAACTACGCAAGATGTGTGACAAAATTCCAGCATCCTTAGAGAAGAGAGCGTGGACGGCCAAGGCACCCCTGCCTTCTCCAGCCTCTGCTCTTTCTTCTTATTGGGAGAGTGGTTTGGTTAATCACCCCAGTGGGTGACCTTACAAATTAACTCACTTCGCCTTGGACTTAGGCATCTATAAACACAGCTCCCTAGTTTATGAGTTGTCCAGCCCCGTGTTAAAATGCATGGCTAAGCCCTGCTGTTGTCTGGGAGAAGCCAGTGTGAAACTCAAACCGAGCAGAGAACAGATCCAGCATGGAGATAAGGCAGCTGCAGTTTCAGTTTTGGGCTGGGCCAAGAATTTCGGGACTTTCTTCGCCGTAGATGGGGAGTTTGCTTTTCTGCTGTGTGTGGGGGGTGTGTGTGTGTGCTGATTTAGTTTATGATTAATTCATCTGGGGTTTGACAGCAGGTCCAGTGAATGCATAATGTATTTCAGATATTTGATTTTAAATGTACTCCTGATATTTAAGACAGGGCAATTAGTCATGAACCTGAGGGTTCTTCACATCTGTTTGTTTTGCTTGTAACAAGCTAAGCAGTGACAGGTCTGTTTTAGTTCTCCGTTTGTGTCTCTGAGTCTTCCTCTGTGTCACTCTCTGCCTCTGTCTCTCTCTTCTTGAGACAGGTCTCATGTAGTCTGGGTTGACCTTGAACTCACTCACTATTTAGCCAGTAGGGCCTTGAGCTCCTGATCTTCCTGTGTGCTGGGGTAACAGGTCCTCCCCCTTTGAGGAAACTGGCCTGTAGCTCTGGTCCTCCGTGATACCCCTGTATTTCTTTGGAAGTCTTGTGACTTCTTGTGATTTCTTTGGATTCTCTTGTGATCGAGGCCTGGTGAGCCAGACCTTTCAGACCACTGGTAGTTTGAATAAGAATGGCCCCCATAGGCTCATACATTCAAATCCTTAGTCACCGGGGAGCGGCACCATTTGGAAGAATTAGAAGAATTAGGAAGTGTGGCCTTGGTGAAGACAATGTGTCACTGGGGGTGGGCTTTGAGATTTCAAAAGCCCGTGTCAAGCCTAGTGTCTGTCTGTCTATCTTGGCCTGCAGATCATTTTGTAGTTCTCAGCTCCTGCTCCAGGGCTATGTGTGCCACCATGCTGTCTGCCATGATGATAATGGAGTGAATCTCTGAAGCTGTAAGCAAGCCCCCCAATTAAATGCTTCCTTTTATGAACGTTGCCGTGGTCACGGTGTCTTTTCAGAGCAATAGAACAGTGACAAGGACAAATTCTCCAGAAATGGGAAAGTTGGGATTTCCCTAGAAATGGGAATTTTCTCTGCCCTGATGCCAACATTCTCTTTCTAAGCCTTCATCGGGGACTTCTCCCTGCTGGTGTATTGCATCATTTTTTCCATTCCTCTCTCGCTCCAGTGAAGAATTTGTTCGCACCTGTATCTCAGGCATGAGGGAGAGAACAAAGGGAAAATAAGGATGGAAGATAGAGCTAAGTGGCAAAGTGATTGCCACGTAGTTTAGACGCTGCAGAAAGCAGACCACAGATCTGCCTCTGATGTTCCTACTGGCCAAATAAAGAGGGAAATTTGATCAGCCCTCCCCCTGGGTTTCAATGTTTTGGGCATTAGTGGGGTGTCTGGCTCCTCCAGAGAGAGCTCTTGCTTTGCTGCAGTTCCAGCTCAGTCCCCTAATGTGCCAGACCTCCCATTTGCAATTGTCTTTATTAGACAGCTAATACTTGTGGGGGCAACATTACATACTGTAGATATGTAAGAGAACAAAGATTTCAGTTATGTGTGTCACCACCTCCATGAGCAGTGTTTTTGCATCTGTCCCCCTAGGAGTAAGATCTGTCTTGTATAATGCAATATAAAGTCATAGCATCACAGTGTATAATGGTGGAGATTTTACTAACGTTATTGGTTACCCAGCACTCTGTTGTAACACAATATAAAGTCATAGCATCACAATGTATAACGGTGGAGGTTTTACTAATGTTATTGGTTACCCAGCACTCTGCTGTAACACAATATAAAGTCATAGCATCACAATATATAATGGTGGAGGTTTTACTAACGTTATTGGTTACCCAGCACTCTGCTGCCTCAGGGTCATGGTGCTTACCATTCCCTCTGCTGGGCACCTTTGCCCCGGCATATGGCTCATTATAACTCGCTGCTAAAGATTCCCCCATATTGGGGTCTACTTCATAATAGAACATAGAATTCCCTTTTCATAGTCTTCATTATAATTAAACTTAATACTATGCATTTGCTTTCTCCTTCTACCCTCTAACATCCCCTCCCCCAGCACAGGGTCCTTGAAGGTGCAGCCTGCTCTGTATTGTTGGTTGCTGTCCTTGTAGGGCTCGAATGCTGCCTCAGATAGTAGATTTCTCAGTTAATTTCTCCCCCTCTGAGTTAGGCGCTAGGGATTGAACCCAGTATCTCACTTGCTACACATGCTGGGCAAGTGCTCTTCCACCGAGCCTCCAGATACATGACTCACTCTGTAGACCAGGCTGGCCTCAGACTCATAGAGATCACCTGCCTCTGCCTCCCAGTGCTGGGATTAAAGGTGTGTGCACTACCACCGCCCGGTCGTACATACATAGCTATTTCTTTTATTTCTGCATCTATTACATTTACGTAGCAATAACAACTACTAGTGTGCACCTACAAATGCCTTACAGATACTTTTAAGAGAGTCCATGTGTAGTTCAAAATGACAGTCATTTTGTGTCTGCTGTTGGTTGGGTTGCTTGCCGTCTCTTGAGGAGGCTCATGATAAGAC
The DNA here is from genome assembly GCF_949786415.1 of Peromyscus eremicus. Lineage (NCBI taxonomy): Eukaryota > Metazoa > Chordata > Mammalia > Rodentia > Cricetidae > Peromyscus > Peromyscus eremicus. The sequence continues at coordinate 101,602,569 of NC_081420.1, read as the reverse complement.
GGCTTTCCGTTGTACCATGGCCCACTAGCTGCTTCTATCTAGTAAATGTAATTTTATGAAGATATTTTATCCTCACAGGCCATACATTTAGGCTTTAATAGACACAATCACATAATCATAAAGACAATAGGTTTCTTCTCCTTCTTCTTTTTCTTCTTCTTCTTCTTCCTCTTCTTCTTCTTCTTCTTCTTCTTCTTCTTCTTTCTTTCTCTCTCTCTCTCTCTCTCTCTCTCTCTCTCTCTCTCTCTCTCTCTCTCTCTCTCTCTCAATAGTCTTGGCATAGACCAGATTGTCCTTGAACTATCCTGTCTCAGTTGAACCATGCCCAGACATAGTAAGACTGTGTATCTCTAGCTGGCCTGCAACTTGTTATACAGACCAGGTTGGCCTCTAACACAGAGATCCATCTGCCTCTGCCTCCCAAGTGCTGGAATTAAAGGTGTATACCACTACTTCAGGAATCAGCCAGAGATTTTTAAAAATCCAAATATAAAGCCAGGGCTGTTACACAGAGAAACCCTGTCTCGGGGAAAAAAATCCAAATATAAAAAGAATATTATTCATCACCCCCTTTAGAAAATTGGGGAGGGGTATATTGCAGTGGCAGAGAATGTGCTTAGCATGTGGGCAGTCTTGGGGGTCAAGAGTATTCTTCAAAAGAAAAGGCAAAAAAGATCCTCTGACTGAGGAAGGACTCCCTGAAAAGAACAGGAGGAAGAAGCTTCCGGTAGATGACCAACCAGGACAGGGAGTCTTGAGCAGAATGTGCAGAGTGTGCCCAGAATGGAGAAAGAAGCTCATGTGGCTGAGATCCTTGAAGGTCTGTAGGTGCACAGGTGTGGAAATGAGGTTGGAGGGCTACCTAGAGGCCAGACCTCTCTCCTGAAGGATGCGTAACTGCCTCCTTATCTATCAGCTTCCACCAAGATGAAGTGATGTGAACCAGTCTGCTCAAACTGATTCTTCCTTCTGGCCAAGCACACAGTGGGGATGGGGCACTGGTGTGTGTGTGTGTGTGTGTGTGTGTGTGTGTGTGTGTGTGTGGTCCCTCTAGCCCAAGAGCCTTTGGATCCTTTGGAAACAAAGTGCAGGAGACCAAAACAACGCTCATTCTTCACTGGGCATGGCTCAGCACAGCATCTTGTGTCAGAAAGGATCTGGGGTGCATGTTTGATGGGGATTAGCTTTGCCCACAATATCCTGCCTTTTGGCTCCAGCTGAATGTGACCTTCCTTGCTGTTAAATTCCTGCTCATTTTCTAGCAGTCAGTATTACCAAGCACTCATCCTGTGTGTCACAGTGTAGAGGGCTTTTCCTGGATTAATTTGTTCAACCTATCCCACCTTAGAAGATAGAAATCATCACTATTCTGACATGTTAATGTATTATTTGTGTGTGTGTGTGTGTGTGGGGTTGTTTGTTTTTGAGATAGGGTCTCTCTGTAGCACTGGCTGTCCTTGAACTCACTATGTAGACCAGAGATCCGCCTTCCTCTGCCTCCTAAGTGCTGGGATCAAAGATGTGTGCCACTATGCCCAGCTGGGTCTTGTTGTTTTGTTTTGTTGTTTTTTTTGAGACAGGGTTTCTCTATGTAGCCCTGGCTGTTCTGGAACTCCTGTAGACCAGGCTGTCCCAGAACTCAGATCCCTCTGCCTCTGCTTCCTGAGGGCTGGGGTGAAAGCTGTGTGCTACCATGCCAGGTCTTGTTTTTGCTTTTGTTTTGTTTTTGTTTGTTTGTTTTTCAAGACAGGGTTTCTCTGTGTAGCTTTGTGCCTTTCCTGGAACTCACTTGGTAGCCCAGGCAGGCCTCAAACTCACAGAGATCCGCCTGCCTCTGCCTCCCGAGTGCTGGGATTAAAGGCGTGCGCCACCACTGCCCAGCTGTTTTTGTTTTTTGAGACAGAGTCTAGCCTCAAATTCTCCAGCACTCCGAAGTGCTAGGATTATAGGAGAGAGCCACCAGTTCTGCCCCATTCTGGTCTATAGTTGAGGAAATGGAGGCAGAAGGGTGAAGTGATGTATAGAAACTGTGTAGTAATGAGTGGACCTGAGATTTGAACATGAGTCAGTTGACCTTTGAGCTGAGCTGCTAGCCAATTTATAGCCCATGCTGTGGCCTTGAGACAAGGACACAGACCCTAGGCTCCTTATCACAAAGTTGGCCCTGCATTGGAGATAACCAGTGGTTGATGTCCTTGCTTTGATTGACAGGCTCAAAGTCTCTCTTAGCATCTGTGCTTCGTGCCATGTATGGCTCCTAATCTTGAAGCTTCATTTCTAGCTTAGGATTTTGATAGTTACTACTCCATCCTTACCTCTTGTGGAAGAAGGGTAAGCCTCTTAATCGGTCCACTAAGATGAATAGGGCTTTCAAGGCAGGTTCAGTAACTGTTCACTAAGATGCCCCTCACCCAAGTTCTGATAATTGAATGCAGGGCCTTATTCAGGCTAGACAAGCACTTGGCCACTAAGCTACATCCCCACCTACACTCTTTTGTCTTACTCAGCTTCCTAGGCTGGCCTTGTGCTCACTCTGTAGCTTAGGCTGGGATAGGGATTTGTATTCATCCATTGCCCCCCACCGAGTAGCTGGGGGTATAGGCTTGCAGTAGCCACCCTAACTTTCACTTCGTATCTTTTGTGACAGTGCTGGGTATTGAACCCAGTACTTCCTCCATGGTGTGCATGTGTCCTACTGTTGAGCACATTCCAGCCCTCAATAAACATCTTTTATGCACTAAACTTTGTTTGCAAACAGTGGGAGAACATAAATAGCCTATGTCAGCCAGTGTTTAGGATGGGCCAAGCTCTGGGCTACGCTAAGGTCTTACCCGTGCCTTACCCCATAGTCTCGAGCAAGGTAGAAACTATGGTTCATTCTATTGAAACCTGATACAGCTTCCTTAAAAGTCACCATGGCGATTGACTGACACAAGCCACCAGACTGTGAGAAAGGAAAATGGAGTTTGGGGTTCAGCATTTGTGTTTGGCTTGCAGAAGGCTGGTAGTGGTACCTACGGTCTCAGTGGCTTGTGGGTCTGAGACAGGAAGATCCTTTGAACCTAGGTGTTCAAGTGAACACTGGGCAATATAGCAGGACCCTGTGTCTCTGTCTCTCTCTATGTATCTGTGTGTGTGTGTGTGTGTGTGTGTGTGTGTGTGTGTGTGTGTCTTTCTCTGAGACAAGGGCTCTCTCACTATGTAACCTTGGCTGCACTGGAACTCTCTATGGCCTTGAACTCATAGAGATCCCTCTGCCTCTGCTTCTGCCTCTGCCTTTCATGTGATGGGACTAAATGTGCCACCATGCCAGGCCTCTGTCTCTTTAAAAATAATAAAGCAGGAGTAAACACCACACTTCAACATGATACCTTACAAGGATTTTATATGTGTTCTGTAGCTGTTACTGTACAGCCAAGGATGGGACAAGGGTTATCAGAGATCAATGGAAAGTTTGAGCACGAAATGTGAGTGGGTGTGGTGTATCGTGCGCCTCATGAACTGAGGCTGTGTACGCTACTGCTTTGTATTGTGCGTTTGCAGCTGGGTATAATTTTCTGTATTCACCTGGTGTTTCTTGTAGAAGAAATCATGCCATGAGCAAAATAGACCTCTGGGCTACACTTAAGTGAGGCAGACCTCTGGGCTACGCTTAAGTGAGGCAGGCCTCTGGGCTACGCTTAAGTGAGGCAGGCCTCTGGGCTACACTTAAGTGAGGCAGGCCTCTGGGCTACGCTTAAATTGTCCCTTATGTGTCTTGTGATGGAAGGAATGTGCACTTTCCAAACAGATGCTGTAGAAGAACTATCATTTCCATTTCGCATGAAGTGAGCTGAGGTTCTGAGAAGCAAAGGGGTGGCCCCGGGGACAGGGTTACACAGTGGAGAGGTGGAGGAGCTTGGATTAAACTGGGGTTCTCCTCGTGTGTAATGTCCGTCACAGAACCCTTCCTCTTCGTGTTTGTAGAGATCAGTCTGCAGGAGACAGAGTCTCTGCTCCCTGAGTTCAGTCTCTGCCCTGAGTTCAGTCTCTGCCCTGAGTTCAGTCTCTGCGCCCTACACAGTGGAAGGAGAGAACCGATGCCTCCAAGTGTCCCAACCCACACAGGCACACTACAGCACATCCACAATAAATAAGTGAATGGTTTTTTGTTGTTGTTTTTGGTTTTTTTTTTAAAGATTTATTTGTATATTATACGTAGTGTTCTGTCTGCATGTGTCCTTGCAGGCCAGAAGGGGCAGCAGATCTCATTACAGGTGGTTGTGATCCGCCATGTGGTTGCTGGGAATTGAACTCAGGACCTCTGGAAGAGCAATCAGTGCTCTTAACCACTGAGCCATCTCTCCAGCCCTTAAGTGAATGTTTTAAAAAAAGGTATAGAGGACTGGGAATACAGTGGTACCTCCAAATACAATTATTTCTGCATTATAAGAGTTTTCTTGTTTTTTTTTTTTTTTTATTAATATGTGTTAATTTTTGAGTTTTGCTGTGACTTTCTTTTTTGTTATTTTGAGTCAGAGTCTCTCTGTGTAGCCCTGGCTATCCTGGAACTCTCACTGTAGACCAGGCTGGCCTTGAAATCGGAGGTCCGCCTGCCTCTGCCTCCCAAGTACTGGGCTTAAAGGTGTTTATGAGACAGGCTGGATGTGAACTCTCAACCTTGCTGCCTTACTTACCTTGCCAGTGCTGGCATTACAGGCATCTGCCTGGTTGTGTGTTAGACATATTTAGAGATGATCAGTACAGCTCAGATCTTTTGCAGTCAAAGTGGATGCCTGCCATTTTGTGTTCAAGTAAGTCTATATGCTCTGGGCAGCAGCTGGAGGACAATGTGGGCATAAGGAAGATGCCCAGGGCAGCTGAGTCAGCGGGTCCTCATGGCATGTCAGCTTCCATCATGTTCTCAATGTGTACATGGTTGGACGGTTACTTTGAGTTCCTATTTATTGTAGGACCTTCCCTTATCCCCAAATGTTTCCGTTATAAAAACCTTTTCAGAAGTGCAAGGAACCACCTCAGTTTACAGTTCATCCTGCAAAGCTTGTTGCTTTGTGTCAGTCATTTGCAAGGATATTGCACTCAGAGGTTAGAAGCACTCACAATGGTGCTTGCCAGAGGCTGAGAGGAGGAGGTTAGCAGGATGCGGAAAGGTGGGTCAGGAGGCATGTTACAGCCAGGTAGGAGAAGTAAGTTCAGGCGTTCCACCCGCAGGAGTGTGGCTGCGGATGATGTGAATGGTCAGTGCATTTCAGATGAAGCCAGAAGGAAGGGCACTGAGCACGTCCCTACAAAGGAGCAGTAAATGTTTGAGATGGAAGGTAGGGGTACCCTAATAGATAGGGGTACCTGAGTTGAGTATCATACAATGTGTATTGAAGCATCGTGTGCTATCATATAAACAAGTTTAATTTTTTAAAAAAGATTGGTTTATTATGTATACAGTGTTCTGCCTGCATATATCCCTGCAGGCCAGAAGAGGGCATCAGATCTCATTACAGATGGTTGTGAGCCACCATGTGGTTGCTGGGAATTGAACTCAGGACCTCTGGAAGAGCAGCCAGTGCTCTTAACCTCTGAGCCATCTCTCCAGCCCCAAGTTTAATTTTTTAAAGTTATTTTAATTAAATAAATTAAGTTTTATCTTTTTGAGACAGGGTTTCTCAGTGCAGCCTGGCTGTCCTGGAACCCACTCTGTAGACCAGGCTAGCCTCCAACTGAGAGATCTGCCTGCCTCTGCCTCCGAGGAGCTGGGATTAAAGTCATACAACACTACACCTGGCTAATCTTATTTTTTAAATCATGTGTATGTGTGTGGCTATGAACATGTTTATGTATGTGTGGGTACCCGTGGAGGCCAGAACAGGGCATCAGATCCCCTGTAGCTGGAGTTACATGTAGTTGTGAGCCACCTAACATGGGTGCTGGGAACCAAACTTGGGTTCTCTGCAAGAACACTGCACACTCTTGCCTGCTGAGCCGTCTCTCCAGCCACAACAATATTTAGTCAGTATTTAGGAAAACAAAGTGTGCCGCTGACATGTCTAGCTACTTGAGCTCCATTTTCCAGGAGACAGGATGGCCCTTCTGAACCGTGACACTGTTCTCACAGGCAAGGAATTTACAGTATCATCTGACATCTAGTCCTTATTCAAACACCCCAGTTATCCCAAGAATGCTTTATTTAGTGTAGCATCTTAAATGCAAGGCATTCCAGACTTGACCCTGGTTCTGTACAGTCAGGACTGTAGGGAAGAGGAGTGCCTTGCCTTGGATCAGCCCTCCGCCCCTCTTTGTTCTCCCACGTGGGGGATGAGCCTGGAAGCATCTTACTGGATTATAGGAGTCAAGATTCTGGTGTTGTGTTTTTAAGCACATGGATTTCATATAAGCTATATCCATGCACACAACAGCCACAGACAGAGCTCAGGTTTGTAATTTGAAAAGGCATTATATGTCCCTTCCCTCTAATAAAGCCAAGCAGGCGTTTTTTGGATCTGAAGTTTCTGATGGTGTTGGAATGTTGCTTTCACAAGGAATAAAAGGCTTTGAGGTAGATGCTGGAGTTAGACAGACGTGCTGGAGTTGGAGGGTCAAGACGAGTAAGCCCGGATCTGCACACTTCTCTTACGCCATCTGCCCTCTACAGACTCCTTTCCTCAAAGTGGGGAATTTAGTAGAGAGAGTTGTTTCTCCGGCAGGCCTGGAACTCAACTATATAGACTAGGCTGGCCTGACTTCTGGCAGTTCTGCTTTGGCTTCGTGTGTGATGGGATGGTTAGCATCTAGGTTTGGTGCCTAGGCCTGTAGTCCCAGTACAGGAGGCAAGAGGAGTGCTGGAGGTGGAGCGGTTCGACTCCCTCCCACGGCTTTAGGGAGGGTTGGGAGAGCAGAGTAGCTACCCAGGACACTTCCTTTTATGATCACAGCCATGTTTCCAAGTGCTCTGGGAAGGGAGTGGCTGGCATGGACAGACACTGTTCCCCGGAGCACCAAAGCTTTGATGAGGAGGGGTGGGGAAGGATCAGTTTCCCAAAAGCAGAGCTGTGTCAGAAAATTTAAGGGAGTCTTCTGCTGTCCTGTGACTTGGCATTGCTGAGCCATCTTGCTAGTCCTTATTTTTATTCCTCCCCCCCCCCCCTTTGAGATAGATTCTCACTGTGTAGCCCAGATGAGCTTTGAACTCGCTATGTAGTCCAAAGCGATTGCAAACTCTTAGCGGCTCCCCCAGAGTTGGAATTACAGGTGTGAGTCACCCGTCCAACCTGTCCTAGCTTTCAGTAAAGGACCTCACCCATTGAGTCTTGCTGGCCCTGCCTCCTGTGAGGAACTTTGCTCTGCAGCCTTCTGAAAACCAGAAAGGATTCTGAGAAGTCTCAGCTACCTGCCTGCCTGTGGGAGAAAACGGACACCGAGATCCATTTGACGTGCTGTGTAACCGGAAGGCAGGCTCAGGCCGGCGGGTTTGCAGATGAGCCTGTGATGATGACTTGGGAGGGTGTTTAAGAGAGAAAGCTTGAGACCGACTGGCCTGAAGTGCCCAGTCAGCAAAAGAGGTCCATTAAGAAGGAAGGTATTTAAAGCTGGCATCAATGGAGAGAGTTGGTCCCCGCTTCCAGGGTTAATGCATAGTTTTTGTGGGACTGATTGGAGAAAGCTTTGTCCTGTGGGCCAGACCCCCACCCCCACCCACTCGTGTATCTTGTTAGAAGCTAGGGCTTTCTCTGGGAATTAACACCCAAAGGCTTTGGTTTCACTTAAGCAAATGAAGGCCTTTGGGAATATCCAGATGGCCTTTTTAAGTTTTGCCAGAGCCAACAATGCCAAGGTGTGGAGCCAGCTTAGTCACAACTCCAGTCCCCGCACTGTCCAAGTCCCCCAGGCCCCTTCTGAGTGGGCCTGTGCCATCTGCCCACCCCGTCAGCACTTTGGTCTTCTCCCTGCCCGGTGGGGTGTCGTGGGCTGCACTAGTGGACTGTCTCAGCACAGACTTCCCATCCGGAGTTCAAAGCCATGTTGGTGGGTCTGGAGGGATTTATCTGTAGGTGCTTAGAGGATTTGGGTTAAGGGGTGGAGGTATTGGGAGCAGCCAGTCATTTTGGCCATGGTGGGGGTCTCCAGCATTTTCTTACCCACCCCTACCTTCAACACCACAACACCCCATTTAAAAAAAGATTTAATTTTTATTTTGGGTACATGTGTGCAGGTGCTCACAAAGGCCAGGGGTGTATTAGATCCCTTGGGGTTGTCATTGTGACTGGTTGTGAACCCCCCACCACGGGTACTGGGAACCCAACCCTGGTCCTCTGGAAGAGCGGTACACACTGAATGATCTCTGAGCCATCTCTCCAGTCCCCTAAAATATCCATTTTAACCCCTTATGGATATTTCCAATGCAGAGATCCCTTCTGAGAGTCTGGGACCCTCTGGAGAACCATCAGTTCAAGGCCATGGAGCCTCCAACAGGCGTCCATGTTCTTACCATTCCAGGGGCTCACATCTTCTGATGTCCATTTACTAACCTAAGTAAACCCTGGCTCAACTCACTCCCGAGGCTTTAGGGAGGGGTCAGGAAAGCAGAATAGCTACCCAGGACACTTCCTTTTATGATCACAGCCATGTTTCCAAGTATTCTGGGAAGGGAGTGGCTGGCATAGACAGACACTGTTCCCCGTAGCACCAAAGCTTTGATGAGGAGGGGTGGGGAAGGATCAGTTTCCCAAAAGCGGAGCTGTGTAGACACCCCCCACAGGCAGGGGCAGCCACACCTGTAGGCAGGGATGACCAACGCTGAAGGCAGGCACTGAGGCCGGGGAGCCCTGGTGGCATCCCAGCCTCCTCAAAACGTTCAGCCCCCCTCAGAGCCTGCTCAGCCACCAGATGCCACCTCCCCTGCAGAGTGACCTTTGAGGCAGCTGCAGAAGATTCTTGTTCTCCAAATTGGGCCACTGCAATGTAACAACAACACCATCAATACTTAGTAGCTCACTTTGTAGGACCTCCAGATTTTCCTGATTCAAACAGTCTCACTCTGTAACTCAGGCTGCCCTGGAATTCATGCAGTCCAGGCCGATTCAAGCTTGTCACAATCCTCCCGCTTCCGACTCCCGAGAGTAGGGTTACAGACATAAACTCTGATCCATAGCCATTATGTTTATCTTTGTTTTTGTTCTTGTTGTTGTTTTTTGTTTTTTCAAGACAGGGTTTCTCTGTGTAGCTTTGCGCCTTTCCTGGATCTTGCTCTGTAGACCAGGCTGGCCTCGAACTCACAAAGATCCACCTGGCTCTGCCTCCCGAGAGCTGGGATTAAAGGCATGCGCCACCACCGCCCGGCTTAATCTTTGTTTTATGTAGCCCAGGTTGGCCTCCAACTGGAATGCATTCTCTTGCCTCCCCAGTGCATGGGCGGCTACTGTATCCAAACATTCGATTTTAGAAAGAGGATGAGTGGGTCGGGCGGTGGTGGCGCACACCTTTAATCCCAGCACTCGGGAGGCAGAGGCAGGCGGATCTCTGTGAGTTCGAGGCCAGCCTGGGCTACCAAGTGAGTCCCAGGAAAGGTGCAAAGCTACACAGAGAAACCCTGTCTCAAAAAAACAAAAAAGAAAAGAAAAAAAAAAAAAGAAAGGATGAGTGAATTTTCCTGGTAGTCCCACAGGTAAGTAGAGGCACAGTTCAGGCCAAAGTCCAGATTTATCCAGATTCTGTGTTTGCACACCACAGGCAGTGCCTTGAAGTGGTGGCACCTGCTGGAGCCACCTGTGCTAATAGCAAGGGGCCTCCGGGAGGGGCTGGTCCAATCAGAGCTTGGCTTTCAGCGCAGGAATCCTCCTGCTCCTTGCTGCCTCTGTTACTGGTCTCTGCTGGTTTTTATCTTACCCTCTGGTGCCCTTGTGACTGGCCTTTCTCCATGGAGTCAGCCACATAATCCTAGCGTTCCTGATTCTTGTCCCTTTCTGTTCCTCCCTTTGCAGAGGGCCACTTACTGTCCTTACCCCTTGGCCCTGGGACCAGCTCCAGGGGTCAAAGTCCCTCCTAAAGCCTGACTCTTGGAAGGAGAAAAACATCATCTATCATTTATGTTGTTAGATTGCAGTCCTGAGAATGTTCTTATGAAACCGCAGAGAATCGGGCAGACCCACAGGCTCCCGTGTCCTCAGTATCTTCCCCCGGTAATGGCATCTGAGACCCACATCCAGGGGATTGGAAGCTATGTCACCCTGGTTGCTGTTGGCTACAGTCAACTAAACACAGGTTCCTCTTTCAGTTCCGCTCTCATTAAAGACAAGGAAAACGTCTGTTATGTAAAGGCAGGAAAACGAATAATCTATCTACTTATTTAAATTATGTGTGCACCTAGTGCGTGATACGTGCACATGAGAGTGGACACATGTGCCCATGCTTGTACGCATGGAGGCCAGCCGCAGGATATCAGGTGTCTTTCTGTATTCCTTCTTAGCCTTATTAAAGGTCCTCTCACTAAGTATGAAGTGTGTTGGTGAGGCTGGGTGGGTGGTCAGTGAGCTCTAGATCTGCCAGTCTCTGTCTGCTCTAATACTGGGGTCACAGGCATGCACAGGTATTCCAGCTTTTTATGTGGATGATGGGCATTCAAGCTCAGGCCTTCTGGCTTACAGAGCAAGTGCTCTTACCTCCTGAGCCATCCCCTCACCCCCAAAAAACCAATTTAAATGATACAGAAAAAGCCCTTTTGCAGTAGTGGGGCATGAACCCAGGGCCTCCCTCATGCTAGGGAAGTGCTTTGTTGAATATTACATGCCAGCCTTTTTGTTTGTTTGTTTTTGTTTTGTTTTTCAAGACAGGGTTTTTCTGTATAGCCTTGGACCAGGCTGGCCTTGAACTCAGAGATCTGCCCGTCTCTGCCTCCCTAGTTCTGGGATTAAAGGGGTACGCCACCACTCACCCTTGTTCTTTGTTTTGTTTTGAGACAAGGTCTTTTTCTATGTAGTCCTGGCTGCCCTGGAACTCACCATGTGGACATTTGCCATCATGAAGAGCCTGCTGCCACTGGAATTTCGGCATCCTTTTCTGTTGAGCACAAGCCTGGTGCTGTGCTCTTACATCTTTTACCATTGAGAATAGGCCTGACTTCCTTGTTCAGCTGCTCTTGGGCAAGTATCTTGCAGAATGAAGTCTCGTAAATGGGCTTTGTAGGAAGGAAGGATTCACACATACAAAATCTGTAAGCATAGCCAGAATGCCTCCAACCAGTGTACTGAGCCAGATGTGGTAGCGCATTCCCCCCCCCCCCCCCCCCCCCGAGACAGGGTTTCTCTGTGTAGCTTTGCGCCTTTTCTGGAACTCACTCTGTAGCCCAGGCTGGCCTCAAACTCAGAGATCCGCCTGCCTCTGCCTCCCAAGTGCTTGGGATTAAAGGCGTGCACCACCACCGCCCAGCACGGTAGCACATTTTTATAATCCTTGGACTTGGGAGGCAGAGGCAGGAGGTAGAAATGTTGAGAGTTCAAGGCCAACCTGGCTGCATAGTGAGATCCTGCTTCAAAAATAGATGAATAATTAAATAAATAAGTGAATAAATCCCATACTAATATGAGCTTGCTACAGCACCCCGGGCCTTTGAACCACATCTGTGCTAGTTCAGTTCAGCCTCTGTGCATTACAGATGAGAACGCTTACCTAGGAAGATGCAGGGAACTCGACTAACCTACTGTAGGAGGATCCAGTCACCAGACTTGGTTTCTATCATGCTTCTCTCTAGACTGCTGCCAGCTGCCTACGGTGCCCCTTCCTCTTTCGCTCATGTGTGGGTTTACCACCCACCTCACCGCTGTAGCAGATGCCCTCCCCTGCAAGGGCTCCTGGGTCCTCTGATGCACAAATTTTTGGGAAGATCTCCATCCTCAGGGGGTTGGCATGTGGGACCTTCTGATTGGCCTGTGACTTGCTCCCAAGTCCTGAGCATTTGCAAAAACATCCATTATTTGGTTGTTTGTTTATTGAGATATGGTCTCACTCTATTAGCTCAGGCTGGCCTGGAGTTCACTGTGTAGTCCACGCTGACCTGAAACTCTTGACAATCCTCTTCCTGCCTCCACTTTCCTATTGCTGGCATGTGAGCCACTGTGCCAGCCCTAACATAATGTATTGATGTTATTTCAACAACCAGGTATACACAGCTTTGTTTGTTTTATAGCTACATATATTTTCCCCAAGAAAGTGCCATCATTTATTTAGTTAATTCTGCCCTGATGGATACCTGGGTTGGCTCCCACGCTTGTGCACTGCAAACAATGCCTTAGTGAGGAACCTTGAATGGGGAATTTGCATGTGTGCAAGTTTCCAATTCTTGATCACATTGGAAACCGGGAGCACACCAGGTAAATGGATAATGGAGTCTTTTGAAAGAGCTGCAGCCATGGAGGTAAAAGGTTTGAAGAGCTGGGCTAGGGCAGGTGCCACAGCATTCATACGGTGGCATCTTGAGTATGTGACCTGTGAACGTACACTGTTTTATACTGAAGCCTGCATCTGATACCTACTGGCTGGCCTTCATGCTGTTTTTTTTTTTTTTTTTTTTTTTTTTTTTTTTTTTTTTTTTTTTTTTTTTTAAATCACTGTTAATTGTCAGCATCTTACTGTGGAACCACCCCCCCCCCCCCCACACACACACCTTGTGGTACTGAGGTTTGAACCCAGAACCTCTGACAAGCTAGTAAGCACCCTACCACTGAGTTATATCTGTCCCTCTTCATTTCCTCTTTTTCATATTTTCTGACTTGGAATTCTTAGAATGAGCACCCCAAACTGAAATACTCTCCCCTGTGCTTCTCTAAGGGACGGGGCATTGTTGTGGGTTTTTTTTCCTGAGTAAATTACCTTTCCAGGCAGGCAGAGCAAGGTTAGCAAACACTCTTGGAAGCAGCTGCCTTTCCCATCAATGCTTGCTTGTTCTGGATAATGAAAAATGATGCTAGCATCCATTAAAGAAAAAGCTGCCTCTTGTAAGCTCTGGTGGACAAGTGAGCGCTTGTCATGGAGTCATCTGCTGATGCATGTGACCTGGAGACTGAGAAATGCCTCCCTCTGCAGCCTGGACTTCTAGCCATTCTTTGGGTTTGTTTAGAAGTTTTGTTTAAAGGTCAGAGGCAGAGGGTCTACGCTTCTCCAGCACAGCCCACGTTTGGTGAGAGTGCAGGCCACGTGTTTACTCTCTACAGAAGAGGTTTTCAGATCTCATTCTTGAGTTACTGAATGAACCAAATATTCTGGATTTCCTGGAGTCTCAGCAACTCCAGAGCCTGAGGCAGGAGAACCACCTGAGTTCAGGAGTTAAAGGCTAGCCTGCATAACACAGGCCGTCTCAAACGAAAGTTCTGAACTCCGTGACAGCTTTCCGTGTTTTCACATGGCTTTGGATATTTCTTTGTTCTCTTGTGCTTGGAAAATGTGACCCTAGTGTGATGGTTGGCTGGCCCTGTGACTCTCAGCTGCCACCAGCAAAAAGTTGATTAGAAAACCCAACCTTAACAGGGCGTAGTGATGCACACCTTTAACCATAGTATTTGGGAGGTAGAGGCAAGCAGATCTCTGAGTTCAAGGCCAGCCTGGTCTACATAGTGAGGTCCAGGACAGCCAGAGCTACTGCATTGAAAAATCTTGTCTTGAAAAACAAAAACAAATAACAACTACAAAAAAACCCAGAAAACCCAACTGGCTCCCCAACAGCATAGGAGCCAACATGAGGTGCTCACTCAATACCTATACATCGTGACTGCTACTGTGTTGCTGTAGTAGGATGTGGAGGTCATAAAACAATTTGTGGAGATTTGGGTCTCTCCTTCTACTGTGTGGATCCCAGGGATTGAACTCAGGTCTTCAGCTTGGCAGCAAGCATCCTTGCTAGCCAAGCCTTCTCTCTGGCCTGCCCATTTGTTTTTTTTTTAAAGACAGGATCTCATGTATCCTAGACTAGCTTTGAATTCTATGCAGATGACAGTGATCTTGATCTCCTGATCTTCTTGTCTCCGCCTCCAAAGTTTGTGGATTACGGGCATGTGCCACCACATCTGGCTCCTAGTTGCTCTTGTGATTACTGTTAATTAAGGAATATTTGTGGCCTCTGTCTTCGTTCTCCACTTTTTCATGGCTGTGATGTTGTTGGGTGTGTAGCCCTTGGCTCACAGGGTACTTCTCAAACGAAACCCTAATAACTATATTTCTTCAAGTTCACTGAGTTGTAATTTACACACCTTACAATTTACCCAGTGTAACTGCAGGTTAATTTTTATAAGTGTACTCAGGGGTTCACCCATCGCCCTGATCCAATTTTAGATTTGCTTTACTCATGAGTCCCCCCTTAGATTTACTGGCAATCAAATACCCACCTTGCCTCAGTCCCGTGTTATCATGGGCCTACTTTCTGTCTCTAGCTTTTCTTTTCTTTTCCTTTTCTTCTTCTTCTTCTTCTTCTTCTTCTTCTTCTTCTTCTTCTTCTTCTTCTCTCTCTCTCTCTCTCTCTCTCTCTCTCTCTCTCTCTCTCTCTCCCTCCCCCCCTCCGCCTTCTCTCTCCTCTCTTTCTTTCTTGAAGACAGGGTTTCTCTGCGTAGCCCTGGCTATCCTGGAACTCACCCTGTAGACCAGGCTGGCCTTGAACTCAGAGATCCACATGCTTCTGCCTCCCAAGTGCTGGGATTAAAGACTGTGCCACCACACCCAGCTGCCCTAAGATTTCTGAGTCATATAAATGAGATAAGTAGCTTAACACTTAGTGTTGTTAAGGTTTACCTATGCCTTTGGAAGAGCTGGGGATGTAGGCCAAGGGCAGAGTGCTGGCCTAGCATGCTCAAGGCTCTGGACTCTACCTCCAGCACTGCAAAAGGAAAATGTTTCTAGACGTCTATGCTGCTGCATTTATTAGCATTATGTTCCTTTTTATTGTGGAGTCATGAGTGAATATAGCATAATTTGTCCATCCTGGTAACACAACTCTATGTGTATTGCATGTGCCTCTGTAAGAGCAGTAAGAACTTTTAACCTTGGAGCTATCTCTCCTGTCCCTATGTTTTGTTTTCTTTTGTTTTAAATGGGCAAATGTAGAAAAAGAAGCGGGGGTAGGGGTGGGGGGGAGAGATTCACTTATCAAATATCACATCCACTTAAATGTTGAATCAAATGCCTTTGGTATATGCACAGAGTTTGCAGCCATTCTCCCGCACCCCACCCCCCATCAATTGTAAAGCATTTCTATTGGGGACTGGAGATAAGAACAGCCCAGCAGATAAGAACACTTGTTCTTGCAGAAGACCTGGGTTCAGTTCCCAGCACCCACACAGATGTTTACAACCATCTATATACTTGAGTTCCAGGGCTGACGCCCTCTTCTGGCTTCTGAGGGAGCTAGGCTTACATGTGGTGTACATACTTATGTGCAGCCATACACAAACATTTAAAAGCTAGATTAAAAAAGAAGTTGGGTTTGCCCATGCCTTTAATCCGAGCACTTGGGAGGCAGAGGCATCCAGGTCTCTGTGAGTTCAAGGCCAGCCTGGTCTATAGAGCTAGTTCCAGGACAGCTAGTGCTACACAGAGAGACCCTGTCTAGAAGTTGTGTTTGTTCTCAAACTTCAAGAAGACAAAACTTTACAAAAACAAAATAAAACAATATTTTTGGCAAAACCCCCAAGATTATTCGCCCTGGGCCAGTGAGATGACTCTGTAGTGAGTCTTTACCCACTTGCCTCAAGGCCTGATGACCTGAGTTTTCTATCTCAAACTGACGTGATAGAAAAAGAGAACTGACTCCTGCAAGTTGTCTCCTAGCCTCACACATGTGCCATGACGTGTGTACACCCCACACATACAAACATACACACAGGTCAATAAATATAACATTACTAAGGAGGTTGCAGAGATGGCTTAGCGATTAAGAGCACTCGCTGTTCTTTCAAGGACTCAGGTTCAATTCCCAGCTCCAACATGGTGGTTCATAACCACCCATAACTCCAGTTCCAGGGGATCTGATGCCTTCCTATGACCTCTGGTGGCACTAAGTCCACATGTGGTGTACAGACATACATGTAGCTAAAACATTCACACATAAAGCAAAATGAATAAATATATATTTAATTATTAAAAAGAAATTCATCCCCACCCGCCATCCCTGAGTCCTGTCTGTAGATTTTTTGTTTTGGAACATTCACATACAGCAGATGGAATGATGCAGGGCATGGTTGTTGGGGTCATCCATGACGTAGCAGGCTCCTCTGCTTCATTTCTTTTCATTGCTGAACAACACTCTGTGGCTACACTATATTTTATTCAGCATCTGCTTGTCTCTGCTTTGACATGTTAGGTAGTGCAGGGTATCATCTTGTAACATCTGCCACCACCACCACCACCACCACCACCACCACCACCACCACCATGACACACACACACACACACACACACACACACACACACACACACACACACACACGTACAGGGGGCATTGCTGTTGACGTTAAAAACCAAACCAAGTCCTGATCTGGGACAAAAAACAGACACTCCGACTGTGTCTGAAGAGGTGATATGTGCCTGTCTCTCCCATCGTGTTAGGACCTGACAGTCCATGTTAACAATTGGAACGACAGACACTGTGTTCTCACTTCCCATTATCAGGCAGGGGAGTGAAGGAAACCCCAAAACCCAGAAGGTTGGGCTGTGGAGAAGGACTGTGTGGGTTCCTGGGTCAGCCGGGTCAGCCAGAGTTTGAGCCCTACTCTGCCACTTATGCTGTGTGTGCTTGGAAGAGGCACTTAACCTCTCTGAGCCTTTGCTGAGTAATGTTTCCTCATAATGGTTTGTGAAGTGCTTATTGTGTCTGATGCAATAACAGTTTTTTTGGCTTTTTTTTTTTTTTTTTTTTTTTTTTTGAGCTTTTTTGCTCACATAGGAGCTTGGGGGAAAAGTTAAGATCTATCAATTCCTGGACTCTCTCATTTCTGGATAGCTGTATTAAGTTAGTTGGAGTTAGGACCCAGGTTCAGGCAGTTTTCAAAGCACCCCAAGAGAGTATGTGCTCTGTGCATTAGATCCCAGGTAGAGATTTTAGGCATTTTGGTCAACATGCTTTAGTTCCCAAGTGGGACCAAAGTCTGAGAGCTCTCATGGCTATGTTTGGGCCTAGGGCTAGGAGGGCCTGGTGCACCAGTACTCAGGACTGCCTCTTCCTTTGTGGAGACACCAGGGCTTGAGGGTGAGGGATTGATTCCACTGCTTTGGAATTTAGAACAGGGCCCTCCCTGGCCCTAAGAAATCCCACAGAAAGGGAAAGTGGGCAGCCTCCTCTTCCTGATCAATAAGCAAACAGGTCCTAGAGTCGTCCAAACAGCCACAGGAATGTCCCCTGGGTTCCAGCCAGTGTCAATGCCCGTTAGCACCCCTGTATTTAGGCAGTGAGGTACTGTGTCTGCTTGTGGCTAAAAGCCAGGACACTATAGTTCTGACTTAGTGTGGAAGCCAAAGGGTTTCTCCTTAGCCCCCCCTCCCCCCGCACCCCCTTTTAAAAACCGATATGCATCTCTTTGTCTGCTCCTGTCAGCTAGGCCAGAAGAGAACATTAGATCCCCCGAAGCAAGCCGGAGTTAAAGGCAATTGTGAGCTGCCTGACAAGTGCTCTTAACCACTGAGCCATCCCATTTTTGCCCACCCCACCCCCCTTTTCTTGAGGAGACCAAGTAAGTTTTCCTATTGTGGTAGGAAGGTGCTGGAAGGATAAAATGCAGCTAAGTGGACAGTACCCTCGGCGGGCCCTGCCAAGGTATGCCCCTAAGAGAACACGCCACACACAACGGAGTTAGTGCAGGGGGTTGCTGGGGGAGGGGAAGAGAGAAAGGCCGTCTCAGAGTGGGGACATGAGAAAGGCAGGCAGACAGACAGACAGAGTCCGGGCAAGAGAGAACTGTGACTGAGGGACACTTAAGGCATGCCTGTGTCCCTTAGCTGACGATGGAAGGGCACCTGGCGGCAGGTGATTATGTAACTGTCTTGGTGACTGGGGCAGGCTGGCCACCACAGTGGGAACTAACAAGGACCTCGTCCTCACCTTCTTTCACCTCATTCCCATTTCTCTTAAAACAGTTGAGAGTCTTCACCAAATAGTGCCTCTAGGGACATCGAAACCCAGTGCTGGGCCTTCTGCAGGGAAACAATTCTAGCTGCCCCGCTGATCCAGTGGACCCCCGCAGGGCTGTGCTGTGATCAAGCCTCAGGAGGTTTTGTCTGCAGACACTGGGCATTTCGGGCCTGTCCAAGAGGAAATGATTTCAAACTGGCTCTTTTCCTTGTTTTTTTTCCGTGAGGACGAGGGAGATGGGGAGGCCCTAGCTCTTCTGAACTGGAGGAGCAGGAGCCAAGGCTGGGCATGAGCCTGAGCAGACCCACAGGCTGTCATTACTCTAACTTGGGTACAATGGCCCACGTCTGCTGTGTTCTCACCTGGCTTTTCTGTTTAGCATCGGAGACCCTGGCTGTGCTAGACATGCAGTGCTTGGGTGGGCCTTGGAACTGCCCCTGCACCACCCTGAGCCACACTCTGCCTTGAGCACGTAGTCAGAGCCTAGCTAATTCCTTTTGCTGTTCTTGGGGCCCTCCCTGATATCCCTCATTAAACTGGTCCCCTCTACCTCAGTCCTCAGAACACGTTACCTCCTCTGTTACATTTTTCTTTTTCCTTCCTTCCTTCCTTCCTTCCTTCCTTCCTTCCTTCCTTCCTTCCTTCCTTCCTTCCTTCCTAAGACTGGCAGTCCTGGAATTCAATCTGTAGACCAGGCTGGCCTCAAACTCAGAGAGATCCGAGTGCCGACTAAACCCATGCGCCTCCACCGTCTGGCTGTTTCTTACACTTCGCATCCCTGACATTAACCGCTGTGTCTATTACCTCTGTTGCACTGGATCACAAATCTTGGGAGGACAAAGACCTTGTTATTCACTGTTTCCAGTGAAGCAGAGAGTGAGAGCTTTCTGTATTTGTTGACGATCTAAGCATGGAGGTACAGACCTGTAATCTCAAGCGACACTATACTCTCGGGCTGCTGGGGAAGCTAAGGCAATAGGATTACAAATTCAAGGCCTGCTGAAGGCCACAAGGGGAGTTCAAGACCAGCCCGGGCAACTTAGTGAGCCCTTGTTTCAAATTAACAATTAAAAAGGGTTGGGAATGTAGTTTAGTGATAGAGCATTTACCTAGCATGTGGGGCCCTAGGGTCGACCCCTGACACCCCCAAAAAGGAAAGAGAAAACCCACACATTTTTGAGGAAGGAATCCTTAAATTCCTGAAGGAGGCATGCACATCTGCCTTTTGCAGATGGAGAAACTGACACTTGGCGGAGGTGAGAAAGAAAAGTGGGGACTCAAACCCTTGAATGTGGTTAGCCGCATTCACCAAGATGTAGAGTATTAACCTGGCTGCTGACTCAGGATGCCCCATTTGTGAGACTGATGGCAGTTTTCACCCTGATGATTGTGGTTGGCACTCACCGGTATTTACTGTGGAACTCGAAACACATTAGCTCAGGTAGAAACTGGGCAGGTGTCCACAGTCAGCGCTAATGACCTCACACATCTGGGGACAGTCTGGGTGATGATGGATTGCCCTTTGTCCTGTTTACTCCCGGAAGTGAGGGCGGAGTGAGCCTGAGTGACTTCTCTTTCGACTTTGCTTTTGCTGGGCTCTCCTTTCTGTGTGGTGCTGAGTATTTCTCGCTGGAGATTTATCCCTCCCTCCCTCCCTCCCTCCCTTTGTTTTTGAGACAGTCTCACTAGGAGTCCAAGGTGGGCTCCAGCTTGCTGTGCGGCCTCTTGATCCTCCTGCCTCCTCTGCCTCCTGGTGCTGGGATTAAAGGTGTGCACACAGCCAGCTTTGTGGAAGGTTCCCGAGAGTCTAGTTCCAGACTTCCTTCTTTGTGTGGCCCCTGAATGCCCTCTGAGTACCCTTGTGTTTTTGAGGACTATGTCTATGGGATGATCTTTCACTATTCTTGTCCTTGTAGCTAGCTACCTCAAATAAATCTCTACTCAACTAACCAAGTGTCCTAAATGACTCCCATGGTGTAGGCAGACTGCCTAATGGTTAACCCTGAGAAGTTAATGTCCCAGACCACAACCTCATCTGTTCATAGACATGTAGTGTAGCTTGGCCACACCCCTTCGCCAGGTGTATCTAACCTGGGGGACTGCTGTATCTAATAAAGAGTAGAGTGTAGTTCTTATCCACGGCTCTCCAGAGATGGACACAAATAGTGACTTATCAGAGTGAACCCATATGTCCTCAGCAACATGCCCCAGATGTGATAGACCGAAGGATAACTCGTCCTTGCCCTGTTTTTCACGCTATGGTGACATATCCTCCTGAGTGTGGTTGATTCACAAGCCTGTAGTACTTTCTAAAAATTTTGTGGCCACCCATTAAAGGAGGATGTTGCAGCATTACCCAATGCCATCTAAGAAAACGATGGGCCTAGGGAGATGTTTTCGAGGTGTTGACATTTGTGGAGACTTTAGACACAGTACTACTGAACCACAGAAGGAGAGACTGTTTACCTCAGTCCTTTCATCCATGAAGTGAAACTTCTCATCTTCCATCTTCATTGTTTGAGTCAGAAAATGCAGCTGTAGTTTGGGGTACACAGTGGCAGTGTTACCCCCAGGAGCTCGGAAGCCTCTCTGATCATACGTTTGTAACCTCGAGCCAAGTATGTTTATGTCTAAGTGGTCCTTAGAGTAAGGCTAAACACCAAGGTCTTGGCTGTGGAACTTCTCTAGGGCAGGGGTCGGGGAGTCGCCCCGTGTGTGGTGTGGGCAGAGAGCTCTACTTTCAAGCCGTTGTTTCTGAGGGACTGGAGCACCATCAACCGTGGCCAGCAGCTGCCTTTGGTGACAGCCCCGGGTCCTTAGGCCCCGGCATTTTTTGCAATGTTTAGAGGTTTCCTCTCGAGTTTTGTTTCTACCCACTCACATTCCAGTGACGGCCACCCCAGTGGAGGGAGAAATGGGATCCTTCAGGCGAGACTGGCCCTGGCATGATGGCAATTACATGAAAAGAATGTTGCTGAGGCTCACAGTCACCCGCTGCCACCAGAGGCTTTCATCAACTTGGGCTTTATTTGTATTGCACTTAAGTTGTCTCTTCCGAGGTTCTCTGCCTTTAACTACTACTTCTTCCGAGTAGGCTGGAAGATGGGTGCTGATGAACGCAAAAGTTAGACACGCAGCCAGAAAGACGTTCTTGCTAGTTTTTGTCATTTAAAGAAAGAATTCATTCTAATTGTAATCAGCAAAGAAACAATAAGACATCCCCCTCACCCCTTGGGTGGGCAGTTTGAGGCAGTCTCATGTAGCCCAGGCTGGCCTCAAATCTTCTGTGTAGCCCAGAACTTCTGATCTGCTTTGTAAGTGTTGGGATTGAGACCAACCCCCTGCCCCACATAGTTGGTAATTGTTAGGCAAGTACTTCGCTATAGAGCTGTGTCTCCAGAAGAAAATATATTTTATTTAAAAAAAGAAAAAAGCCGGGCGGTGGTGGCGCACGCCTTTAATCCCAGCACTCGGGGGCAGGCGGATCTCTGTGAGTTCGAGGCCAGCCTGGTCTACAGAGTGAGTTCCAGGAAAGGCACAAGGCTACACAGAGACACCCTGTCTTGAAGAAAAAAATCAAAGCCCTGGGCTGGAGAGATGGCCCAGAGGTTAAGAGCACTGGCTGCTCTTCCAGAGGTCCTGAGTTCAATTCCCAGCTACCACATGGTGGCTCACAAACACATCCGTAATGAGATCTGGCGCCCTCTTCTGGCCTGCAGAGACACACGCAGGCAGAACACTAGACATAATAAATAAATAAATCTTAAGAAGGAAAAAAGGCCACCTCAACCCTACTCCTGTCAATCTTCTCCCTCTCCCTTCTCCAGTTACCTTAATGCCCATGTAGAGAGGCACCATCACTGCAGGCTAGCACGCGCAAAGCTTTGGATTCAGTTGCCGGCCGTGGGGGCGGGGTAGGGTGCTCTGAATGACAGTGAAGAGCCCTCACTGTGGGGTGAGCGAACCCAGCTCTGAACTCAGCACTGTATAATTTCGGGAAAAGAAAGCCCTTGCCGGATGGTGCCTCAGCAAGGCTGGGGTGGGGGCACGGAGAAGTCACCCCGTCCCACCCCACCATGAGACGGGGGATGGCTCAGCAGCGTGGTGGCGTGGTGGCGTATCCATGCAAAGGCAGCGGGAAATAGCTAAGCCCGCAAGATTGTCCCCTGACCTCCACACACCCTGTACACACCCTGTACACACACCCTGTACACGCATATGATAATGGGGCTAGAGAGTAACAAAGGCCTAGTGAGTAAGCATGCTTGCTGCCGACCCGACAACCTGAGTTTGAGCCCTGGGACCCACACGAAGGAGAGAACTCATGGCTACAAGCTGTCTTCTGACCCCCACCCTCGCACGCACACACACGCGAAAGAACTCAACGTAAAAACACAATTACAAGAGCACTCAGAGGTTAAGAGCACTGGCTGCCCTTCCAGAGGACCCGGGTTCAATTCCCAGCACCCACCTAGCAGCTCACAACTGTCTGTCACTCCAGTTCCAGGGGATCTGATATCATCACCAATGTACATAAAATTGAAAAAAAAATTATTTAAAAAAAAAAAACACTTAAATAAGGAAAGGTGGGCTGGAGAGATGGCTCAGTGGTTAAGATCTCTGACTGCTCTTCCAGAGGACCTGGATTTGATTCCCAGTACCTACATGGCAGCTAACAACTGTTTGTAACTCTAATTACAAGGGGCTGACACCCTCTTCTGGCTCCTTGGGAACAGGTATGCATGTGGTACTTAGACATATGTACACACACAAAATACCTATACATATAAAAATGAAAATAAATCTAAAAAGGAAAAAAAAAGGCAAAGAACCCAGGGCAAGGGCCTGCTATAGACAGAGGCACAAAGTGCAATCAGGGGCATGAGATTTCAGACTGCCCGGGTCCAGACCTGAGCCCTGCTAACTTACTCTCTGCCTAAATTTCCCCATCTGTAAAAGAGGATGTACCAGGCATGGTGGCACACACCATTAAATCCCAGCACTTGGGAGGTGAAGACAGGCTGACCACTGTGAGTTCAAGGCCAGCCTGGACTACACAGTGAGCTTCAGGACAGTCAGGACTACATAGACCCACCCCCACCCCCCAAAAAAAGAGGAAGAAAAGAAAAAAAAAGGACGCCAAGAGCATCAGCTGCATATGGTTCTGGGTTTGTGTGCTTTAATATTTGTAAAGAGCTTAGAATGGAACCTAGAATGGTACTGTCCTACAAATACTTAAAATGTGGGTAAAACAGTTGTCAAAGGGTAACTGAAGCGGTTAGTTCAGATTGTAGGGTTTTTGTTGTTATTGTTTTTAGGGGTCTCGGTGTTGTGCAAGCCAGGGTAGCCTCAGACTCTCCAATAATGGGATTGTAGGTGTGCACCACCACACCCAGTTTGAGACTGTTGACTACTGTGGTAGGTTGTCCCATTTAGAGGTGCGCAGAGTCCTAGTTCCTGTGTGGACCGACGCAGGTCATAACCCTGTAAGGAAAGGTGTCATGCTGAGTGGGATTGACTTCAGTCCCTTATCGGCTTTCTCTATTCAGCACCTTCTATGTGGAAATGTCCATGTGTTCTTGGTGTTCTCAGATCTCTGCATGGCTGAGCTGGGCCAGCCCTGGCCCAGATGGAAGGCAACTTCCAGAATCTTCCTGGGGCTGGAGAGCCCCTCCAACTTTCCTGTAATTATTTCTCAGCCCAGAGGATCTGGTTTTACTGAAAGACAATGAGCCTTAACCAGCACCTGGAAATTCAGGTTGGGGCTCTTTGTCAACCTAGGATGTCACTTCTCCAAGAGTGAGGCCGGGCCACCATTGACAAGTGCCTTGAGCAGGTTAAATGCCTTGCACCACGTTATTACAAAGCCATTTTCACTCTTTAGCCACCACCCTTGGCAAGTCCAGTCATGCTCCTGTGATTTTTGACTGCCTAGATTTGTGCTGGCTGGGGAAAGGAAAGCCAGTGCCTGTTCCCTGCATATGTCAAGGCCCCAGATATGGCCCAGTCCCCCCATTACTTGTGCTGTGGGTTGGGAGAGTTTCTTTAAAAGCATCTTTAAAGGTTCCTAATTTAGACTTTAAAAGTGGTATCTGGGAACTAGGGAACTGGGAACTAGGCTCAGTCAGTTAAGTGCTTGCTGAGCCCATGAAAAAAGTCTGACAAGGTGAGGGACTTGTAATCTCAGTGTGGGGAATTAGAGACACCAGATGGAGTCCTGGCGCTCGCTGGCCAGCCAGCCTGGCTTGCTTGTTTGTCTAGTCTTACAAAATAGGGTGGGCAGCATCTGAAGAACCATACCAAGGCTGACTGCATAGACAGACAGACAGACAGACAGACACACACACACACACACACACACACACACACACACACACACACCCTATATATACTTATTCCTCTCATAATAAAGAATAGTTTAAGTTCACATAGATTCTTCTGCAATTATCATTTGGCTCCAAAGCATGTATGTTAAAGAAGCATATTTTGCCAGTGGGATCGATAGTGGTACCTGTACCCTTCTCGCCACTGAAACAATACATTCATGTCTGTTTTCTCTGGCAAGCATAGGGCTTTTGGCTTCAGACGTGTTTACCAGGGCGACCTCTGGTGGGAGAAATGAACACTGCAGGACAGGCAGAGCACCCAGGTCCAGAGCGGAGAATGTCGAGGTGCCTGGCTTTGTAAAATGGGCACAGGAATGGGAAGTTTCATAAGAGAATGCTGAGATGAAATGGGAATTCCATGGTGAGGAGTGACGGGCACTTGTTTGAAAAGGTGGAAAGTAAGCTAATTCCTGAGTTTAATTGTGAACTCCTTTTCAACCTCTATCCTGAGGTTTTCTATTACATTTCTCTCTGTGTGGACACGTGAGTGTCCCATGGTATGCCTGTGGAGGTCTGAGGACAGCTCACAGAGGTCAGTTCTCTTCTGTGACTTTCTCTCTGGGGGTTTTTAGCAATTGCTCTCAGGTTGTCAGGTTTGGCTGTAAGCACCTTCCCTGTTGAGCCATCTTGGTGACCCTTGTTTGTGGTTTTTTTGTTGTTTTTGGGTTTTTTGGTTTTTCGAGACAGGGTTTCTCTGTGTAGCTTTGCGCCTTTCCTGGAACTCACTTGGTAGCCCAGGCTGGCCTCGAACTCACAGAGATCCGCCTGCCTCTGCCTCCCGAGTGCTGGGATTAAAGGCGTGCGCCACCACCGCCCGGCTGTTTGTGTTTTTTTGAGGCAGGGTTTCATGCAACCTTGAATTTGCTGTTTAGCCAAGAATGACGTGAAGCATCTGATGCACCTGTTCCCACCTCTGAAGTGCTAGGATTGGAGGCATGCACTATACTATTTATTTGGTTTTTCTTTTTTAAGAAACAGTTTCACTGTGCGGCTCACTTGGCCTCAAACTTACTGCAATCCTCCTACCTCAACTTTCTGAGTGCTGGGATTAAAGGTGTGTGCCACCACCGCCCAGCTTCTGTTTTCTTTTTAAGATTTACTTATTTGTATTTTGTATGCATGCAAGTGTACCATGTTCATGTAGTGCCTGCCGAGGCCAGAAGAGGGGATCAGATTTGCTGGAACTGGAGTTACTGACTGTTGTGAACCACTACAATGGGTAGAACTGAACCTGGGGCTTCTGGAGAAGTCTCTGCAGACTTGACTGTGAACTGTAGGCTAGCTGGCTAGTAACACCCCTGAAAGCATTTTCTGCAATTCTCCATTTGGTGTAGGAGTCCTGGGCTTACAGATGCGCATCACCACTCTTTGCGTCGCATCCTGCTCTGTGCCTGGGTTCTGGGGGTCTGACCTCTGGGCATCAGGCTGAACTGTAGGCACTTTGACCCGATGAGACATCCCACCCTCATGGTCTGTTTTCATACTGAACCACTTCTCTTGATTTCACTCTGAAAATGAACGGTTACTTTATAGACAAGATTCAATTTTCACTGACAGTTAGATGAGGAAAAAGAAACCAGCCTCCAAAGATGAGTTGCCCTTGATTGGGAAGATCTTAATGATGATGATGAGGAGGCCCCCTGGGTACGGGTTGCTCATCGTCAGCTTGTGGTTTGTTGAGCTGGTGCATGTTCCACATGATTTGGTGGGTGGATCAATCCAAGAAGGAATGTCCGGATCTGTGATCTAGCTGTCCAGTGTCTTAATTGCTGTGATCTCTGTCCTGCAGTGAAATTTGAAGGGTGCACTGGTCGACCAAGGACAGCCTACTTTTCCGAGGACTCCCGATTCAAAGTGGCTACGGATGGTGTCATCACGCTCAGTCGGCCTCTAAAGCTTCATAAACTGGAAACCAGCTTTCTTGTCCATGCCTGGGACTCTACTCACAGGAAGCTTTCCACCAGAGTGATTCTGAAGTCCGTGGGACACCACCAACACCGGCACCACCACCATGTAGGTTGGGGTATTCCTTGGATGTGTGTGGATAGTTTTCAGATTGTTGTTGGATCTGGGTCCCCTCGCCTTGGCACTGGGGACTTGTTGGGCAAGATAATTTTGTGGGAAGACTCTGTAGGATGCTAAGTGGCATCCTTGATGCCAGGAATACCTGTCAGTTACAACAGCTAAAACTATCTCCAGAAACTGCCTGTGACTCTTTGGGGTAGTGGTGGCAAAAATATCCCCAGTTGAGGATAGTCTTTCTGACTGAACTCATTCTTATGAGGGTTTGGGGGTTGCTGTTGGGTTATGGGGATCTGGTAGTGTAGGGTAAGGAGGAAGACACGGACCCTGCCTGGGACTGTTAGCCTACCATTGCTCTTTCTAACCTCTGACCCCAGTAACCACAGAGGAATCATTTAACCTGTGTGGGCTGAGTGAGTTCACACACAAAACACTAAGAGCGTATGTACACACTTGATATCCACAAGGAGTCCCCTCTTCCTTTGTGGATATCAAACTCTGGATGCTCAGGTCCCTTATATAAAGAGGTATAGATAGCCACACATAGCCAGAACATCCTCCGGTTAGTGCACTTCTACATAAGATAATGCCTGACCCATGACTCGTGTGACAATTGTTACACTCTTCTTATTTAGAGATAATAATTAGGGGGAATCTGCTTATTTAGAGGTAAGGGTCTTGCTATAAAATAGCCCAGGCTGGCTTCAAACTCACAGTCCTCCTGCCTCAGCTTCTTGATATGGGATTACAGGTGTGTACTAACATGTTTGATATGAGTTTCTTTTTTTTTCTCTCTCTCTTTTAGATAGGACCCCTTATAGCCCATGATAGCCTCAAACTCGCTCTAACCTTTCATCTCCCACAGGATAGGATTACAGGCTCATGCCACCACACCTGGTTTTGTGAGGTTCTAAGGATTAAATACGGGGCTTCATGCACACTAGACAAGTATTCTGCCAACTGAACTACCTCCCCAGCTCTACATACCTTAAAAAAAAAAGTCTTTTAAAAGCCAAGCAGTGGTGATGCATGTCTTTAATCCCAGCTCTTGGGAGGCAAAGGCAGGCAGGTCTCTGTGCGCTTGGGGTCAGCCTGGTCTACAGAGCTAGTTCCAGGATAGTCAGGGCTACTCAGAGAAACCCTGTCTTAAAAAACTTTTTAAAAAAATCTTTTAAAATCTTTGTCTGACCCCCTTTTTGTTTTATTTGAAAAAATGGCTTTGAAATAAATAAGAGAAAGATGATTTTGTGTAGCTGAGGTTGTCCCCAAACTTGATATGTAGCCCAGGGTGACCTAAAACTCCCAATCCTTCCTTTGCCTCCCATGTGTGGTATTAGAGGCATACACCACCGTATCTGCCTTTGAAAAGAAATCTTTCTATCTGTACTTGGTTGAGCACAGATGTGAACTGAGCTGTGGAGGGAGGGCTGAGTGAGTTAGATTCTCATCCAATACTAGCTGTTGTCATAGCCTTCCTGGAGGCAAAATGAATAAGGTAAGGTGCTGGGGAAGACCAGTAGGAAGTCTTTGTCCCTCTGTAGAGCTGGAGAGGCAGCCCAGCAGTTAAGGACGTTCACTGCTCTTGCAGAGGACGTGGGTTTGATTCCCAGCACTCACATCAGGCACGCCAGAACACAGTAACAGGAGATACAGGACCCTTTTCTGACCTCCACATGGTGCACATAGATTCATGCAAATCTATACATAAATAATAAACAAGGCTGGGCCTTGGTGGCACACACCTTTAATCCAAGCACTCAGGAGGCAGAGGCAGGTGGATCTCTGTGAGTTCGAGGCCAGCCTGGTCTACTGAGCGAATTTCAGGACAGGCTCCAAAGCTACATAGAGAAACCCTGTCTTGGGGAAAAAAAAAATTAAACCAACAGTGTTAAGCCTTCTTCTCCATGGTGTTTGTGGTGTCTGCTGTGAGGTCTGGCTCAGTCCAGAAAACCAGCAAACATCGAAGAGGCTGATACACTGACTGTGTTGTCTAGATTCTGGCCATGAATGTCCCTGGAGATTGTTACCAAAAGCCAATGCCTTTGCCCATCTTGAAAATGCTCTCATGGTATTTCCTATTGTGTCTCTCCAGGGGACATTCTAGCCATATCCTGCTTCCTGCCTCAGAAGTGTGGATTGTGCCCTATCCATTGCATGCCAAAGCCTTTAAGGCTGATCCCTGTTCTGTCCTCTGAAGACTCTTGAGATTCACGGAATTTAATAACCCCCTGATCTAGTTTTTCTCTCTGATGCAATTAGAGAAGTAAAGAACTTCGTTCAATTACATTAGCCATGGCTTCCTGACTCGAGCCCTCCGCTGGCCAGCCATGCATGCAAGTTCAGCATAGGAAGGCCCTGCTGGGCAGTTGACTGTGGGAGCCTTCTAGGACCAAGTCCAGCTTGGGACTTGTTTTTCCTACACTCTCTCTCTCTCTCTCTCTCTCTCTCTCTCTCTCTCTCTCTCTCTCTCTCTCACACACACACACACACACACACACACACACACACACACACACGCGCACACACACGCTCACACACACACTTTCGCCTCTGTCTCTGTTTCTGCTTTATCAGGATTTGATTCAAGTATGCATTACAGAAACCCTTAAGCTGGCTGTGGTGGTGTCTGCCTTTGTGTTTTTTGTTTGTTTGTTTGCTTGCTTGCTTTTTTTTTTTTTTTTTTTTTTAATTTTTTGAGACAGGTTTTCTTTGTGTGATGGCCTTAGCTGTCCTGGAACTCGCTTTGTAGACCAGACTAAGCTGGTCTCGAATTCACAGAGATTTGACTGCCTCTGCCTCCTGAGTGCTGGGACTAAAGGAGTGTGCCACCACCTGGCATCTCCTTATCTTTCTGTTTTGCTATCCTTGGCACATGATGCCCCCACTCCAAGACTTTTAGCCTAAGCTGAACTTAAGCTTGTGGCCCTCCTGCCTCTGCCTCCCAAAGGCTGAGATTACAAGTGTGCACCGCAATGAGCACATGGCTTTGTTTTATATTGTTACTATTTTATAGACAGGGTCTCATTGTGTAGCCCAGGGTGGATTTGAACTCCTGATTCTCCTGCTTTAGCCTTTCAAGTATTGGGATTACAGGTGTGCACCACTAGAACCACATGTGGCTTGATTCTTATGGCTACCTCATGGTCCAAGTTAGCTGCTGGAATGCCAATTATCCCATCTTCACTGGGGATGGGGAGATAGGAGACATGGAGGTGTATGAGACGGAGTCCCACCATTTAACTCTGGCTGTCCTGGAACTTGCTGTGTAGACCAGGCTAGCCTTGAACTCAGATCTGCTTGCCTCTGCCTCCCAAAGGCTGGGGTTAAAGGAGTCTGCGCAATACAATGGCTGGCATCCCTTCTTAATTGTGATATGAAGGGGAAAAAGAATTCTCATATAGCTTAATTGTCTGTCTACCTTTTAAGTGAATTAACAATATGAATTTTATGGAATTCTCAAGCACTAATCCCACTTACATTAGCCACATCGAGCTGTTAAGTGTTAACAAAAAACAAAAAGTGGTGTTAGTGTGCATGTGTGTGGAGGCCAGAGGTCAATGTTAATTTTTGTCACAAATCTTCCTCACTCTCCTTTTTTTTTTTTTGAGGTAAGGTCATACTTTGAAGCCCTGGCTGGCCTAGAACTCACAGTGATCCACCTGCCTCTGCCTCCCAAGTGTTGGGATTAAAGGGTGTGTGCCACCATGCCCCGTATCCACCATATTTTTTGAGACTGGGTCTCTTGCTAAATCTGGACTTTGCTGATCGAACTGACTGGATGGTGGTGAGTCGCAGGGATCTCCCTGTCACTGTCCCCAGTGCTGGACTTAGAGGTGTGTACCACTGTTCATGCATAGCAAGTGCTCTGCCCACTGAGCCACCTAGTCAGTTATAGCCTCAGAGCCCAAAAGCATCTTCTTAGTTCTGTACATTCCTAGGCACAAACCTGAGGTATATGTTAGAGAAAAAGAGAGTTAAAAAAAAATTCTTTTAAAGATTTGTTTGTTTTTATTGTATATGTATGGCTGTTTTTCTTGCATATATATGTGCGTACCACATGTGTGCCTGGTACCTGTGGAGGCTGGAAAAGGGATCCCCTGGAACCGAAGTTTCAGATGGTTTTAAGTTTCTGTATGAGTGCTGGGAATTGAACCCATATCCTCTGCATGAGTAGCAAGTGCTCTTAACTGTTGAGGCTCTTAACCACTGAGCCATCTCTCTAGGCCCTAAGTTTTGGATTTAATAAGAAAGGAAAAATCTGGGTATAAGGGTAACCCCAACACTTGGGAGGCTGAGACAAGGATTTGCATGACTTTGAGGCCAGTCAGGACTAAATGCTGCAAGATCCTGTCT
Organism: Peromyscus eremicus; assembly: GCF_949786415.1. Classification (NCBI taxonomy): domain Eukaryota; kingdom Metazoa; phylum Chordata; class Mammalia; order Rodentia; family Cricetidae; genus Peromyscus; species Peromyscus eremicus. The sequence continues at coordinate 101,571,714 of NC_081420.1, read as the reverse complement.
CACAAACAAAAAACCAACGTGCTGCCTCAATCTGTAATCCCAACATTTAGAAATCTAAGACAGATTTGCTCTGAGTTTGAGGACAGCCTGAGCTACATAGTGAATTCTAGACCAGCCTGGGCTACAGAATAAAACTCTGTCTCAAAAAAGCAAAACTAAGCCGGGCAGTGGTAGCGCACACCTTTAATCCCAGCCAGCTCTTGGGAGACAGAGGCAGGCAGATCTCTGTAAGTTTGAGACCAGTCTAGTCTACAGAGTGAGTTCCCAGACAGCCAAGGCTACACAGAGAAACCCTCTCTCAAAAAAAAAAAAAAAAAAAAAAAAAAAAAACAAATAAGCAAACCCAGGTGAGGGAAAAAAAAAAAACAAAAACAAAAAACAAACCCAGAGTACAAAGAGAAAATGGAAGAATGTCTTGGAATGGTTGCACAAAACTTGTAATCTCAGGCTGAGGCAGGAGGATTGTGAGTTCCAGGTGAACCTCAGCCACACAACCCAAGACCTTGTATCACACACAAAACACATTTTGAAGTGAAGGCTTAGAAGATACACCACTTGCTTTGTAAGCAAGAAGACGACCTAAGGGTCAATTCCCAAAACCCACACAGTGGCCGGATGAAGTAGTGTAGGTCTGTAGATCCAGGACAGTGACACGGGCCAGCTAGCCTGGTGTGCAGCGACAAACAGCTAGAGGCTGAGGTTGTCCCCTGGTCACACACCCCTGCTGTGATAATCATACACGCAAGCACACACAAATCTAACTTTCTAGCTCTTCCCCTTTGTCTGGTTAGGCTTTCTGAGGGAGTTTCGTGTTCAGGGTGTTCAGGCCTGGTTCCTTTTGCTCTCACACAGGGAAGTTCATGTTACGTTACGCACCATTTATTACCCGTCTCTTTAAATACCCTGCAGCTTGGCAAGGCAGGACCTTTGTTTTCCTTCTCAATATTGCCATTGGGTTTGTGTTCATTTACCCGTGTCCAGTTATTCACCATGGCTGGGTCAGACGGGCATTTGAAGGCTTAGGGTGCACTGTTGATGGACGGTTTCTTGTATTCTTCCTGCACTGGAGTTAAATTCCCCCCAAATATTATGTCAGTGTTTTCCAACCATCGTCATCTTCATTTACAGAGCACCTGCTGTGTTTCAGGCAACATTCTAGATACTTTATTATATGTAAACAAGTATCATTTAGTCCTTCCAAGCACTCTAGGACATTGGCACCAATATCATAATCTCAATTTTTGCCAGATGTGGTATCACACACCTCTAATACCACACTTGGAAAATAGAGACAGGTGGATGTCTATGAGTTAGAGGCCAGCAAGGACTTCACTGTGAGGCAGACCCTATCTCAACAAAACAAAGCAAATCCCCACTTTAGACATTGGGACAGTTCACACAGAAGTTACATGATCTCCTCTGGAGGAAGATGGGGAGCTAAACTGAGAATTAAAAGCTAGGCAGCCAGTCCCAGAGCCAGCCCTTATCCCATGCTGGCTTTCTTCTGTAGGTGACAGATGCAAAGTGTGGCAAGTGTGTGTGTTTATGTGTGTGGCAGGAAATGTGGGACTAGGTTCTCGAATACCTGGTCATATTTTATGTCTGCCTTTGATGTTTTGAATCTTAGAAAGAAAAACAAAAAAAAACCAGGAGGGCTGCAGATGTGAAAATGTAGCTCAGTTGGTAGAGTTCTTGCCTAGCATGCACGAGGCGCTGGCTTCTATTCCCCACCATCACACAAACAGCGTGGTGGTACCTGCCGTCACCCTTTGGGAGGTGGAGGAAGAAGGAATTGAAGTTCAAGACCATCCTTGACTACACAATTTGAAGCCAGACTGGGGTTCATGAGATTGTTTTAAAAATGTCCAAACCAAACACCAAGCAAGCAAACAGGAAATAGGGCTTGATTAGAACTTGGCAGGCTGTGATCTGTGTTGGTAAGTGAATCTCCCTGTAAAGGGAGAGGGTGAAAACTTATAGAACTTTGATACCATGAATCATTCTAAACACTTAAACAATTTAGGAGGCATTTTCCTTTCGTCTTCAGCTCTCTTATTTCCCTGAGTGTGCATAAAATTATCTTTATTGCACATTGGAACTGTTCAATACAAGACTCCAGGTTATTTTTGTTTCCCATCCCAGCAGCTTCTGTTAGAACAAATGGAACCCTTATAGATAGGACACAAAAAGATTAACACATTTGTATCGATCTCAAAGTAGTTCTTAGTAGCAATGCCCCAAACTTAAACAAGATTGACAACTCCACTTTAGAGAACTATATCCCTAGGAAAACAAAAGAAAGGAAGCCCAGAACTCCCAAACATCTAGTTACTGGAATCACCTCTGATATTATCAGAGTATAATGTTGTTTAAAGGACATGAATTATGTTTGAAATAACCTTTAAATATAATTCTCAAATGTTCACACCCACAAATTGTGTATTCACAGTGGTTATTTGAATTATGGATATTAAGAATTTAAAAAGATCAGCCTGGTGGTGATGGTGTATGACTTTAATCCCAGCTCTTGGGAGGCAGAGGCAGGTGGATCTCTGAGTTCTCAGACAGCCTGGTCTACAGAGTGAGTTCCAGGACAGCCTGGCCTACACAGAAAAGAATTTAAAGAAAAAATAGTGTTTATTGTATGGACGTGTTAGTTAGCATTCCATATATATATATATGCACATATGTATATATGTGTATATATATATGCACATATGTATATATGTATATATATATATATATATATCATTCCATTAGTTATAGCATACTATAACAAAATTCCTGAGGCAATTAACTTTAAAAAAAATAGGTTTGACTTGGATTTTTGGTTCTGGAGGTTTAAGACCAAATGACACTGTTATTTTGTCTTCTAGCAAGGGCTAGAGGACACATCAGAGTGGGAGCATAGAGGAGAATAAACCACTTGTCTTATGATACAAAAACCAAAAAAGAGACTGGGGTCTCGCCGTATATTTCAAGGACATATCCCCTGTGATCTGAAGAGCTCTCATTAGCCACTATGTTAGGAACCAAGCTTTCAAGCATAGGGACCATCATGGGCAGTCAGTGTCCAAACAATAGCATTGACAGGAGTTACTTGGTTTATGTTTTAGCTCCTTATTTTGGATGGTATATGTAATTTGTGAACGATTCATTAAATTCAAATGTACACCACCTGCAGCAGATGGGAGACATCAGTGGGGTAGATTGAACGGGTAGACCTGTATGCCTTCTGAATTATTTCATTTTGCTAATCTTCTTTCTTCTTAGGACCCTAGCTCTGGATCCCAGCCGAAAGTGCTCACATTTCCCAGCTCTCACCAAGGTCACAGAAGACAGAAACGAGACTGGGTCATCCCTCCCATCAGCTGCCCAGAAAATGAGAAAGGCCCATTTCCTAAAAAGCTGGTTCAGGTAGGGAAGGGCTAAGAGAAGAGAAAATGGAAGGACCCGATGGCAAGACCTTTCCTTGCCAATTCTGTTTCTTTTCTGTTTTGTGTTCAGATCAAATCCAACAGGGACAAAGAAACCATGGTTTACTACAGCATCACTGGCCAAGGAGCAGACAGACCCCCTGTTGGTGTGTTTACGATTGAGAGAGAATCAGGCTGGCTGAAAGTGACCGAGCCTCTGGATAGAGAACATATTGCCAACTACACTGTGAGTATTTCTTAGATACTTGTTGACCACTGGGTGACAGTCGTTAAGTTTGGGGAGCAACCCAAGTCTTATTCTCAGGTCGGATGCTCTGGACCTATTAGTAGCTTAACTTATCCCTTAACATGTTGATAAAGTTTGGACTCACATCAGGTGGCTCCCAACCACCTGGAACTCCAACTCCAGGTGCTCTGACACCCTCTTGTGACCTCACTGGATAACTGCATGAAAGTGCATGTGAACACATAGACAGACAGACAGACAGACAGACAGGCAGAGACAGAGAGATGAAAAGATGTCAACTAATTCTTGGGGCTGGAGAATTTCTTACCTAGAGGAAATGTATTCTGATGACATTAATAGGGAGCAAAATCCACTTCTGGGACTTGGTTACAGTGTGAGCTTAGGGAAGAAGAAGGTAATCTGTAGATGCCAAATGTAGAAACATTTCAGGGAAACATTAGAGTGGAAGAGCCAGAGGGAAATTATCCCAATTGAAGTGAGTCTCTGTGTGATAAATGGGCATTCTGCCTGGTGGGTGTGTTCTCTAGCCTTGAGACTTGATTCCTCATGAGTTCATTAAGCAGCAGCACATGGTGTGGAAAATTCTCACGTGGCAGTCTCACAGCGGAAGGAGCAGAGGCTAAATGCAGAAACTGTAGCCACACTCCCTCGCCCAGCTCTTCTTCTTCTGGTCAGGGGCTAAGTAACCCTCACTTGGCTCTTGCAGCTCTTTTCCCATGCTGTGTCATCAAATGGGCAAGCAGTGGAGGACCCCATGGAGATTGTGATCACAGTGACCGATCAGAACGACAACAAGCCAGAGTTCATCAAGGAGGTCTTTGAGGGAACTGTCATGGAGGGCGCTCTTCCAGGTAAACCAGTCCCAAGGAACTGAGTACCCAGAAAGACACCAGGTCTTTGGGATTAGAACTTGGGGTCAGGTCACTAATGTTCAGACATGTTCTTTGAAAGCCACTGTGAGAGACGAGGTGGAGTGTGGGGGAGCATATATAACATTCTACCTGTAGAAACATGTGTAAGTAGAAAAAAAACCTTCCTAGGGCTTGGTGGTGCATACATGTGACTCCAGTTCCAGGGGATGTGATGGCCTCTTCTGGCCTTTGAGAGCATCTGCATGTACACACACACACACACACACACACACAAGTAATAATAATAATAATAATAATAATAATAATAATAATAATATCTTTAGAAAATAAGGTAAGAACTAGCAGGAGGAACAGAGAAGGACTTGGTAGGCATATTCTAGTTAATTTATTCCCAGCACTCCCTTCCTTTCTTTCTCACACCTAAATTATAGGCTTTGAAAAGTTGAGTTCCCTGAACATGGCTGGTCTGGTGTAGTGCTCCCTCCACTGGCAATTTGATGAGAATTTTAGAAATAAAAACTGCGACCAAGTGTGGTGATCTCCTAGGACGGGATCATTCTGAGCAGTCAGGAGCAGATCTCAGTGGAGCACCTATAGCCCATTTAAATGTCTTCTCCTTTGACGCTCCCAGGAACCTCCGTGATGCAGGTGTCAGCTACCGATGCAGATGATGATGTGAATACCTACAATGCTGCCATCGCCTACACCATCATCAGCCAAGATCCTGAGCTGCCTCACCCAGACATGTTCACTGTCAATAGGGACACAGGGGTCATCAGTGTGGTCACCTCCGGGCTGGACCGAGAGGTCAGTCCTGGCTCGGGAGGGTGGCAGTGGGAGTTGAAGGCAAACGTATACTAAATCTCATGGACAGTGCAACCCTCTGCTGAGCCTGCAGCCAGTTAGTGTGAGTGGCTCAGCTTTGCATCTAAATACCTGCCCAGCAGCTCTGTGACTGGAGGCAGGCAGCCTGGGCAGTGAAGCAGATAGTCTAGTTTTCTATATGCAGTGGGCTGCACCGGGCTTGGGGCGGCTGTTGGAGCGGGTTCTGATTTCACATGTTTGCTCTCTGCAGAGTTATCCTGTATACACCCTGGTGGTTCAAGCTGCTGACCTTCAGGGCGAAGGCCTAAGCACAACAGCAAAAGCCGTGATCACCATCGTCGACATTAACGACAACGCTCCCATCTTCAACCCCAGCACGGTAATTCTGCAGCCTCAGTCCTGTGAGAGGCAACTCATTGTTCATGAGCTAAGTTTTGCCTCTATGCATGGGTGAATCCCCAGGTTAGTGAATGTGAACTTCAAACATAGAAGCCAACATACTTGGAGTAGCTACCGTCTTTGAAATCTTCCAAACTCATCTCCTAATTCTGCATCTTTTTAGTCTTCCTGGGTCTCACTTATCCATCCCATTTTCTAAGTTCCTATTCCACCCTGTGTCACACACTAGAGACATGTCAACACACAGAACAGACAGGTTTTCTAGTCTTGTGGAACTTACAGATGATTTATATGAGTTATTATTTTGGGGGATGAATGATTTGAGCCAGATCTTATTGTGTGACCCAGCCTGGCCTCCAATTTAACAATGTGCCTCCTAAATGCTGGGTTATAGCTGTAAGCTGCCACGCCCAGCTTCATAAGAATTATTAAAAGCCAAGAATATCAAATGCATTCAAGGAGAAGGTTTTAAGAGCTAGATATAGAAACTTCATACACACACACACACACACACACACACACACACACACACACACACGCACGTACATTTTCAATTAAATTAAAATTTTTGGGACATGGCCCAGGTTGGCAGGCAGGTATGTAGTGCTATGCTCAGCTTTTTAGTTTTGAGGGAAGATCATATTTTACTGAGTTAGTTAGAAGTTGATTTAATGGTTGGTTAACAGAGGCCTGAATAGTGTAGTTTCAGAAAGCAGGGTTGACCTTTCCTCTCTTATGGCACAAAAGGTCCAGGAATAATTGCTCTTTCATCATTTATCTTTTTTTGTGTTTTGTTTTGTTTTTGTCATCTTGTCACTAATGACTCGGTTTTCCCTTTTGCTCTGTAGTACGTGGGTCAAGTGTCTGAGAATGAGGCCAATGCTGTTATCACCACCCTCAAAGTAACTGACGACGATGCCCCCCATACCCCAGCGTGGGAGGCCGTGTACACCATAATCAATGATCCTGAACAACAGTTTGTTGTCATCACAGACCCCACAACCAATGATGGCATTCTGAAAACAGCCAAGGTTTGTATGGTGCTTGGTGACTGATGTGCTGGCATCCGGGCCTCTCTTGTCCTGTAATGTCTTCTCATGAGTGTGTCAGCACCGGCAGGGGAAGGGTAGAGTCTGAGGATGGTCCTGACCTTCTGAGGCTTGTAGAAACTCTCTTGGCCGTTTTGCTGGCTTGTTAGAAGTGAAGTAAGTATGGCTCTTTAGAAGACTGTGCTAAAGCCTGAAGCTAGGCAGTGATTCTCAACCTGTGGGTCGAGACCTTCTGAGGGCTGAATGACCCTTTCACAGGGGCGGCCTAAGACCATCAGAAGACATAGATCAACAGTAGCAAAATTACAGTTATGAAGTAGCAATGAAATAATTTTATGGTTGGGGTCACCACCCATGGGGAGTTGTATTAAAGGGTCGCAGCCTTAGGAAGGTTGAGGACCACTGGGTAAGAGCACCTGTACTGTAGCCAATTTAGGTTTGGTACCCAGCACTTATAACTGCCTGTGAATCTTTGGAAAATGTCCAAAAGAATGTCTAAAGTAAACGTGGGTGTGACTTACTGATGAATTTAGAAAAGTTAATAGATGCCTAGAGCGCTTACAGCTTTAATGCCCTCTTCAGAAAGTGAGCAACGACGTTTGAGAACTACTGTCAATCAAAAGTGGTAGTTGAAGTGAAACTCTTTTTGGTTTTTGGAGACAGGGCTTTTCACTGTATAACCCTGCCTGTTCTAGAACTTGCTCTGTAGACCAGGCTGGCCTCGAACTCACAGATCCGCCTGCCTTTGCTGGGATTAAAAGCATATACCACCGCTACCCAGCGCCCCCCCCCCCATTTTTTTTATAAACATTTTTTTCAAAAGCTTATTTATTTGTTCTATGGCAATGGTGGTTGAACACAGAGCCTTGAACACACTGGGCAGGTGCTTTATCACTGAGCCATACACCCAACCCCTGGTGTTTTAGTTTTAACTTCTTTTCCCCCCTTCTGGTTCTCTAGGGCTTGGATTTTGAGGCCAAGCAGCAGTACATTCTACATGTGACAGTGGCCAATGTGGCCCCCTTTGAGGGGACTCTTGTCCCTTCCACAGCCACAGTTACTGTGGACGTGCTAGATCTGAATGAAGCTCCCATCTTTGTGCCTGCCGAGAAGAGAGTGGAGGTGCCCGAAGACTTTGGTGTGGGTCAGGAAATCACATCCTATACTGCCCGGGAGCCAGACATATTCATGGAACAGAAGATTACGTAAGTAGGACCAATGGCTAGTATTGAGTGAGTATTGGTATAGATTTACACTTTTGTTTTGTTTTTCAAGACAGGGTTTCACCGTGTTATCCTGGCTGTCCTGGAACTCACTCTGTAGACCAGGATAGCCTTGAACTCAGAGATCTCCCTACCTCTGATTCTGAGTGCTGGGATTAAAGGCATGTGCCACCACTGCCCAGCTATTTTGTTGTTTACACATATAACTTAATAAGTATAAATGTAGTCATTTGTCATGTAATAATACATTCTGAGAAATGTGTCCCTGACGAGTTTGACCATTGTGGGAACATTGTATAGTTTTTGAAACAAATTAAGATGGCTGCAATTTCACTGAAGAATCACAGCCAAGGGGTGCACAGCCAAGGGGTGTCAGTCCTTTCCTTCCGCCGGGAAGGAAGGTCAAATTGGCAGGCTTGGTGGCAAGTACCCTTACCCATTTAACACACCACCCTCAGCCCCCACCAAAGGACCGTAGTTCAGTTCTCAGCACCCACACCGGGGCTGACAACCGTCTGTATGTAACTATAGTTCCTGGGGATCTGCTGTCTCTTTTGACCATGTGATACCCGTTCACACACTAGCGCACACTCACATATACACAAAGTGTGTGTGTGTGTGTGTAACTGTGTAACAAGTGAGAGAACCCGTGACCCCGGTTCCATTCTGTTGGCTGCCCCCACTCTAAGCAGAGCTTGTGCCCTCAGGTATCGGATTTGGAGGGACACTGCCAACTGGCTGGAGATTAACCCAGAGACGGGCGCCATTTCCACTCGGGCCGAGATGGACAGAGAAAACTCGGAGCACGTGAAGAACAGCACGTATACGGCCCTCATCATCGCCACAGATGACGGTATGGACACCGTGTGGCCCGATCCGATCACTGGGCTCCATCACTCTCCAGCCTGCTTGCCTCCTTTGCCTCTGCCTTTCTTTTGGAGTCCTGATTTCTTTCCTTTACTTTTATCCATAAAAGAATACTTGGTAACAAAATTCCAAAGTTTAGGTCAAGTTGGGTTTCCTTTTCTCTTGTCCCTCTGCACTCAAAACTTCCCTCCTTCCTGCTGGAACCTGGGTTTGTATCCCAGGTTCATGACTGTGAACATATTATTACTTAATTTTTGTTGTTTTTTTGAGACAGGGTCTCCTTGTGCAGCTCTTGGAAACTCACTCTTTAGGCCAGGCTGGCCTCGAACTCAGAGATTCACCTGCCTCTGCCTCCTGAGTGCTGGGGTAAAAGATGTGTGCCACCACTGCTTTACTTTACCATAGCCACCAATATTACTTAATTTTTATAACCTTAATTTATTTTTAGACATGGTTTTACTGTATAACCCTGACTAGTTTTGAATTCACTGTGAACTCACATATAGCCCAGAAGGCCTCAAATTTGAGGTGATCCTCCCTTGCCTCATCCTGTGAAGTTCTACGATTCCAAGCAAGCACCAGGTGGTGGTGGTGCACACCTTTAATCCTTCACTCAGGAGGCAGAGTTAGGCAAATCTTTTGAGTTCCAGGCCAGCCTGGTCTACAGAGTGAGTTCCAGGACAGTCAGAGCTGTAACACAGAGAAACTCTGTCTCAAAAACAAAACAAAGAAACAAAAACAAGATTCTAAGCAAGTACTATGACACTTAGCTTTTTAAAAAGATCTGCTGGAGTCAGGCTTCTATAGGAGGCTGAGGCAGGGGGATTGTAATTCCAAAGGCTACATAGTAAGACCTTGTCTCGAAAACAAACAACAGCAAAAACAGTAAACCCCCAAACTTAAATGGATTAATAATGTTATATCAGGAAGAAGAGAGCTGCCTTTGATAGGAGGAATAACCCAGTTGTTGTACACAAAATACGATGAGCTTGTGGTGGACAAGTGGTGTGACAGAGGCTGTGTGGGTAGTGTGGAACCTGCTGAGGGGTCGCAGACACGCTAAGACAAAATTTGCCCTGCTGGAAGGTGGTAATATCCCCGAGCTCTGACGGCTTTTCTGTTTTCTCTTAGGTTCACCAATTGCCACCGGCACGGGGACTCTTCTATTGGTCCTATCGGACGTCAATGACAATGCTCCCATCCCAGAACCTCGAAACATGCAGTTCTGCCAGAGGAACCCACAGCCCCATGTCATCAACATCATCGATCCAGACCTTCCCCCTAATACATCCCCCTTCACCGCTGAACTAACCCACGGGGCCAGTGTCAACTGGACCATCGAGTACAACGACCCAGGTGTGAAGTCCAGCTCCATTTCCAGAGCATCTCTGCCTGCCTGGCTTCTGCCTTCCCACTTCAGGATTTTCCTTCTAGCTCCAGATGCACCCGCCTCTCCCTTCCCCTTGATATCTATGCCAGGTCCTTCTGCAATCCCTGTATTCTCCTTTTTCTCTGAGATGCTGCACAGTACTTCGAACCCCAAACCCTTCCTTCACCCAGCACTGCGTGCCTTTGGTTCCCTGCACGAGCTTTTTGTTCTTTCCCTCCCCTGCTCTCATCATTTCTTTGTTTTGCTCTCCCCAGCCCAAGAATCTCTCATTTTGAAGCCAAAAAAGGCCTTAGAATTGGGAGACTACAAAATCAATCTCAAGCTCATGGATAACCAGAACAAAGACCAGGTGACCACGCTGGACATCGTTGTGTGTGACTGTGAAGGGACTGTCAACAACTGCATGAGGTCGGGTTACGTGGAAGCAGGATTGCAAGTTCCTGCCATCCTAGGGATTCTCGGAGGGATCCTGGCTTTGCTGAGTAAGTGCAGCCGGCAGGTACCTCAGCCTGCGATCTCTAACACTGGGAAGGGTCATTTCCTAGGAAGAGCTTTTGTTAGGGTACAGATTAAACTGGTCATGAGGTGAAATGGGACCCAGGATCCTTCTGTTTTTTTTGTGCATCCCAAGATTGAGTGCATGCAAGTCACCTGTGCCCCTCAGTAAAGCGAGAATTCAGACCCAGGGTGCCTGGTGAGGATCCTCAGAGGCTGCATTTTGAATCAGTTTCCGAGTGTGCCGAGGTTGCAGGACCACATGTGTGGCAACAAGGCCTTGGCACACTCACTGTTCTCATTAGCACAGTCAAGGCTGGCAGCTACCCCCCTACCCCCATTCCATCTTGGAGGGCAGATGAGAGAGGACGTTGAGGCCACCTAACTTCAGGTTGTAGACGTCACTACCACTCACATCCCATTGGCTCAAGTGCAGCCATACCAAGTTGCTGGACAACCTCGAAGCTCCTGCTCTTAACTGGGTGACTATGAGCCCAGTGAATGCTTGGGAGACAGTGGAGATGGTGGGTAGGATGAGCAATGAGTATCCATGGCTGAGAAGATGGAGAATGGAGATACTGGAAGGAAGCTGGCATTTCTGTCCATAGTCCTTGATCCAATTTTACCTGTAGAGTGTCCTGGGCTTGGTGCTGATGCCCCGAGGGTTTTTATGATCAATGCTTTTTGTTCTTGTTGTTTTTCCTGAAGATATACTTGACCTCTTCCCTCCTACCCCCGGGAGATAATAGTTTATTAGACTTAGCTAAAGTTGGGAAGATTCTCTCCTATTAGTCATTTAAAGCAGAAGTTCTGCTAGGAGACAGATGTCCAACTTGTTTCTTGTTTGTGTGTGTTGTGTTTTGAGAAGGGGTCTCATCTGTAGTCCAGGCTGGCCTAGAACTTACTGTGTAGCCCAGGCTGGACTTGAGGAAGTCCTCCTTCAAGGATCTACCCATCTGCCACTTTCCTGGAGTTGCAAGGCTGTAGTGCCCGTGACAGTTGTTTCCTCTGGTCTTCTTTTTTTTTTTTTTTTTTTTTTTTTTTTTAAGATTTATTTATTGTACATACAGTGTTCTGTCTGCGTGAGTCCTTGCAGGCCAGAAGAGGGCACCAGATCTCATTACAGATGGTTGTGAGCCACCATGTGGTTGCTGGGAATTGAACTCAGGACCTCTGGAAGAGCAGTCAGTGCCCTTAACCTCTGAGCCATCTCTCCAGCCCCCTCCTCTGGTCTTCTTGCCTGTGGCTCATCACTCTTTCCCTCCCTTCCTCCTCTGTCTCCAGTTCTGATCCTGCTGCTCTTACTGTTTTTACGGAGGAGAACAGTGGTCAAAGAGCCCCTGCTGCCCCCAGACGACGACACCCGGGACAATGTGTATTACTATGATGAAGAAGGAGGTGGAGAAGAGGACCAGGTGGGTTTTAAAGATGCAAAAAACTTTTAAGTGTGATTGGAGGTGCCAGACATTGCTGTTTCAGTGAATCATTCCCATAGTACTGCTCTGGAGCACAGAACCCTATGATCTCAGTGGTACACAAAAAGTCAGGTGTCTTCCCAGACACCCTTGTGTTCTCTGGAGCATTGGTTGATTACACTGAAGCTCACAACATCTGTGAATCTGAGGACTCAGCTAATCTAGGTGGAGTTTTGCTGAAAGGCCCTAAGCTGCACCCTGTGTCCAGGTCTCCTGCACGGGAACCTAATCTGGGGTCCAGTAGGCCAGCATCACGTGCTGTCTTGATACCTGAAGCCCCTTCCATGACAGAGCCCATTGTTAACAGGCATCAGCTGTGGTGGGGAGGACTGAGTAAAATCTGCCAAGTAATAGCTCGATAGTCATGTTCTGTGAAATGAACAAGACACAACAGTTTGCATTCCTAGAATCCCCACGTGCTCTCTTTTCTTTCACTGTGAGTTAGGAGACCCTTAATTTGGAAAGTGCCATTTCATATGCTCTGGGGCACGTGTTGGTAAATCCACACAGGGTGGGGGTAGTTTGGGCTTTGTCCTGTGACACAGTCTGATTCCATGAAGTAAACAAGCCCCGCCTATGCGCCTGCTTCCTTTTCACTGGTTGGCATATTTCTGCCCTTCTCTCTAGGACTTCGATTTGAGCCAGTTGCACAGGGGCCTGGATGCCCGACCTGAAGTGACTCGAAATGATGTGGCTCCCACCCTCCTGAGTGTGCCCCAGTATCGTCCCCGCCCAGCCAATCCGGATGAAATTGGCAACTTCATCGATGAAGTAAGTAGCCAAAGCTGTGCGCCAAGGCACAGTGCATCTCTTAACTCAGGATCCCAGGAGAAAAGCATTCCAACGAGGAGAACCTTTGAATTCTTGCCTTTCGGTGTCTGCTTATCCAGATCCTTGAGACAAAACCAAGATCTACTTGCAAAGCTTTAGTAGACCTAGAAGGAGTTACCAAGTAGATTTAGTTTGGCTTTATGAATGGCTTCCCTGCATTCATTACAGCTGTTTGGGACACTGTCTTGGGGAGCCTGGGGCAATAGCTCAACAGGTCGGTAAAGCATCTTCTGAGCAAGCCTGAGGACCAGAATTTGGATCCAAGGTACCAACATAAATGCTAAGTGAGCATGGTGGCCTCCTTTTACTCTGGCATCCAGATTAGATATCCCAAACCAGCAAGCTGTAGGTTCAGTTGAGAAACCTTGTCTCAGGGAATACGGTGAAGAGCAGTTGAAGATGACTCCTGATGATGTCTTGATGAAGACCTTGGGCCTTAACATGCACATGTGCGCACACATGTAAACACAAATACATGACATGTATACCATGCACAAAATGTGCCCCGGCCAGCAGGGCTTCAACGGGTACTCGACCACCCTAAGGACGGAATGTAGGGACAGGAGACACAAAGGAAATACACCAAGTCAAGATTCTGATCAAGGTGCAACTTTATTTTTCTCCAAGAGGGTTTATATAGTTTCTGCAGGGTGGGGGGAGCAAGAAGCTGTCATCTGCATAAGGTGGGGCAAGCTAACAGGATGGTTGTATAGGATGTTTACAGGGTGAAAGGGTCAAGGGCTCTGACTCAATGCCCTGTTACTAGGCAACCTGACTGTAAGATGATCTAGTTCCCTGTCTTATGGGGGGGGGGGGTGTCTGTATTTTTCCACTAATTAGAGATTCTGTCCTTGTCCCTGACAAAAATGTATCCCAGTTTACCTAAGGCCCATGAAAACAGCATCCATCATGTAACTTGCCCATATATTATGTACGTGTCAGAAATATGTTCCACTCTAATCAAAAAGCTTAAGCAGACAATAGGAGATGCACTTTATGCATGTGGAAGGCTGAGCTCAGCAGTCTAGTCTGCTGTATATATAACACACAACGCTTATACCTTCCTGCTCCATTATCTTGGTGCCTTAGTTACTTTTCTGTTGCTGTGCTGAGACACCATGACCAAGGCAACTTAGAGAAGAAAGAGTCTAATGCGGGGCTCCAGAGGGTTGGACTCCATAATTAATCATGGCAGGGAGCGTGGCAGCAGGCATGCATGCATGGCTGGAGCAGTAGTTGAGGGCTCACATTTTGATCCACAAGCAGAAGGCAGAGACAAAGACAGAAAGAGAGAGACGAAAGAGCTAATGGAAAATGGCTGGTTTTTTAAAACCCCAAAGCCTGTTCTCAGTGACACACCTCCTCTGACAAGGCCACACCTCCTAACCCTTCCAAATAGTTCTAACCGGGGACCAAGTATTCAAAGCCTATGTAACTCTGGCTGGCTTTGTACTCCCTATGTAGACCAGCCTGGCCTTGAACTACGTAGCAGAGCATCTTAGTGCTTCTATTGCTGTAAAGAGACACTTTTTTTTTCTTTCCCTGAGACAAGGTTTCTCTGTGTAGCCCTGGCTGACCTGGAACTCACTTTGTAGATCAGGCTGGCCTCGCACTCGTAGAGATCCACCTGCTCTGCCTCCTGAGTGCTGAGATTAAAGGCATGAATCACCACTCCCAGTCCAAGGCAACTCTTAAAAGGGAAAACATTTAATTAGGGCTAGCTTATAGTTCAGAGGTTTAGTACATTATTTTCATGGTGGGTGGCATGCAGGCAGACATGGTGCTGGAGAAGGAGCTGAGAATTCTACATGTGATCTGTAAAAGGTAGCAAAAGGAGTCTATGTCCCACATTGGGCATAGCTTGAGCATAAGAGACCTTAAAGCCCGCCCTCTACAGTGACACACTTCCTCCAACAAGGCCACACCTACTCTAACAAAGCTACGCCTGCTAATAGTGCTGATCCCTGTGGGCCTATGGGGGCCATTTTCATCCAAACTACATCACAGAGGATGACTTTAAATTACTGATTCTTCAACTTCACCTTTCAGAGTTAACATTTAACAATGATAGTTTGGCATCCATCTTCAATTCGGGTTGAACTGCTATCTATGTAAATAGTCTGACCACTCTCATTGGTTTTAGCATCTGTCCATCCTGATTGGAGGTATGGGATCCTTCCTCTGATTTCTGGGGACCCCATCCTGGCAGGCAGCTGCCCGTCTCTCCCTGCTGACACATAACTAATCAACCTGAGTTAGCAGAAAAGCATCCTGTGGCTTGTCCATCTGTGTTGATGTGTATGCCTGCCCCTTGAGGGGGTTCTACTCCCTGTTGCCTTTTCATGTTTTGGGCATTGCTTACCTCAGATGCACAGTAATAAATATGATGCTCTTCCCTTCAGAATCTGAAGGCAGCCGACAGCGACCCCACAGCGCCCCCTTACGACTCTCTGTTGGTGTTTGACTATGAGGGGAGTGGTTCCGAAGCCGCTAGCCTGAGCTCACTTAACTCCTCCGAGTCGGATCAGGACCAGGACTACGACTATCTGAACGAGTGGGGCAACCGTTTCAAGAAGTTGGCTGACATGTATGGTGGCGGCGAGGATGACTAAGCGCAGAGAGGAGCCCCTGGGGGGAGCCGTGGGAGATGTGGGATGACCTGAGAGACTGATCCGAGATGCAGTTAGTGTAGTGGTCACAGGCTACCAATGCACTGTATGTTAGGAAGATTTTCACTTGTTCTTGAAATCGGTTTTTCATTTTTATAGTGCTGGGATTTGATTGAACTCCATCACTGAGTTACAGGCCCACCCTCCTTTTTTTTTTTTTAAACTCCCCCCCCCCCCCCCCGCCCCGCCCCGCGAGTGCACCCCTTCCATGGATGGGGATGAATCTGTGACTTTACAGCGTGAGACAAGTACTCCTGTCACTGAGCGATAGCCCCAGCTCAACTTTCTTATTTCAAAATGATAGTTCGAGCCTCAGAAGGGTCAGCCAGCACTGACAGGTTTCCTTTAAGAGGCAGGGGAGGGAGTCTGCCCCATTTCTGTCTCATTGTGTATAGAAAATGGTTTGTTTTTGTTTTTGAACTAGGGATCTAGGTTAGTGTCCTGCCCCAGAGTTACAACCCCGAGCCCTTCACCCCACACTAAAAATTTTAAATTGCATACTTCCCCACAAGTACCACATCTGTGTTCTGTATTCTAATACCCACTTATGCTCCTGAATTCTGTGGCCCTGCCCACGTGCAGACATGACTGGGTCCTTTTATGGTGACAGCCAGGTAACTTGGTATGGGTGTGACTGAACTTGGTATTGTGTTTCAAAGACCTTCATGGTGTTCCTTCCTCACCTCCGGAGTACTTACTTGAAATGGGCATTCTTTGTTCGGGGTCCCTGTTTCTTAGGGGAAAGCCCTAGTAGGACATGTCGCTTTGGTTCTCTACGGCGAGCTTTGACCGGAACACATAGGAGAGTTTTCGGGTACCACTTGGTTCTTATGTTTCCTTCACACCAACATAAAAGAGTGATGGACTCTGAGAGTCAGACCAGTGCCCAGAGTGCTGCAGCCCAAGACGGAGGAGAGCGAATGGGAGAGCCTGGCCTGGGGGCAAGTGTGTCACTGAGCCTCGCCAGCTAGCACACTGGTGGTGAGCGTGCACAGGTGGCTTGGCCTCTTTCTCAGGAAACTTCTGGAAGAATAGAGGGCTCTCACCATGTGTTTCCTGACTGGAATCCTTGTCCATGCATTCCCAAAGCCCAGGAGACATGCCCTTCCAATGCCTGCTTTTGATGGTAGCTACAGAAAATGCTGACTGATTGGACCAAGCTTGCCCAATTCTAAGTATGCATAGAAAACTGAGATTATTAGAAATTGTGCATTTTCTCATAGAAGCAGAAAGAAAACACTGTTCTAATGGGAGAAAGTGGGTGAGGGCCTTGATTTGACTCTTTTCTTTAAGTCAAAATGCAAATCTCAGCTTTGTGATAACCACTGGTGAGAATTTCATTGAAAGTGCTTTACTCTCAGCTATTTTTGGAAGAAAACAATGACTTCAATCAACTGTGAGAACTGTTGATTTCTCTGTAGTTTAAATGTCTGATGTAGTCAGTGTAGAGTGTCACTTGTATGTAGTTTGAGTGTATATGTGTGTGGGTGCTGATAATTTTGTATTTTGTGGGGAGTGGAAAGGTAAACAATTGAAACTGTTCTAAGATACATTTTTATAAATTTTATTAAAGAGTTTTGTTAAACTGTTGTGACGCTCGATTGATTTGACTCTACTAGAATTCCAAGTGAGACAAAAACACAAAGGAGGTGAGCTCAGAATCCCAGCACTGGGGAGGCTGAGGCAGGTGGACTTCTGTGAGTTCGAGGCCAGCCTGGTCTACGGAGTAAACTACACACAGAGAAACCCTGTCTCAAAAAACCAAAAAAAAAAAGCATGGAGACAGGAGCTTCCAGCTGAAATAACTTCTCCATGCTTTCAGTCTTTCTGCTTGGGGAGGAAATGCATTCACAGGGTCACAACTCAGAGGCCCCATCCATATGACATGTGGGGAGACCAAAAAGTTCCATGGTCAATGGGACAGAAGCGGACTGTTTCAGTGCTGCCAGTGAACGTTGTCCAATAGTGGAGGCTGCGGTTCTGCATGGCGGAAGACTGTGGCCTCCTCCCCGAGAGACATTTATCATTTCCCTCCCGCTAGCTCTCCTCCCATTCCATGACTTGAACCTAGGGCCTTGCACACGCTGGACAAGGGCTCAACCATTCAATTGTGCCCCTTTAGTTACTTTAAAGAGAGAGAGAGAGAGAGAGAGAGAGAGAGAGAGAGAGAGAGAGAGAGAGAGAGAGAGAGAGAGAGAGAGAGTATGAATGCTGGTGCCCATGGAGACCAGAGGTTTCAGATCCTCTACATACAGTGATTGTGTGCCAGCCTCTGTGTGTGCTGGGAACCAAAATTGACTCCCGTAACAGCAGTATCCATTTTTTCTTTTAAATGTATTTTTTTGTTTGTTTGGTTGGTTCGGTTTTGGTTTTTCGAGACAGTTTTGTTGTGTAGCTTTGGAGCCTGTCCTGGAACTTACTCTGTAGACCAGACTGGCCTCCAATTCACAGAGATCCGCCCACCTCTGCCTCCCAAGTGCTGGGATTAAGGGCCTGTGCCACCACTGCCCAGTGTTAAATGTATGCTTATTGTGGTACTGGAAATTGAATCTGCAATTACAGGCCTGTGTCACTAGATCCAGCTGACATTTCCCGTTAATTTCTGAGATAGCTGGGAGGTGCTACTGTCATCCCATTAAGGCTGTTGGGTGTCCTCCAATGCACAGGACAACCCTCACAAGAACTGACCAGCCCAAATGTCATTATATTCCTGTTGAAAAACCTGGTGATAGAAGTATTTTTTTTCTCTTTTTTTTCTTTTGATAACTTTATATATGAGCAATTTTCCTTTATGTGGGTGTATGCAGAGATATCCATGAAGGCCAGAAGAGGTTTTGAGATCCCCTGGAACTGGAGTTATAGGCATTTCAAGGAACAACTGTATTGCAGCATGTATCAAAACCTTATTCCTTTATCAGGAAGAACAATATCCCACTAGACACAGACACATATGCCACATTTTGCCCCTCTTGGGTTGGACCATTGAAATGACGTGTATGGACATCTGTTACTCTTTAGGACTACACTGTGAAGCACGATTGCTAGGCCGTCTGTCTGGGACCCTGATGGGTCTCTTACGTGCAATAATGGTAATGTAATTTTGTCGGAAAACCTTCATTCCTGGGTCCAAATGCTGAAAGGTGAAGTGTTAGGATATCTGGAGATAACAAGGAAATGGTTCAGAGATGACAGAGAGAGGTATCAAGAGAGCAAGTGCAGCAAATAAATGACTGGATCCAAGGGAAAAGCAGTGTGAACTGCCCTTGGATTTTGTTTTTGTTTTTAAGACAGGGTCTCACTACAGTCCAGACTGGCCTGAAACTGCCATGTAGCATAGCTCACACTCTGAATTTGCCATCCTGTTTCAGCTCCCTGAGTACTGGGTTACATCCCTGCATAGGCCTAGATTGACTCTATTCTTTTTTTTTTTTTTTTTAAGTTGGGAAAAGGAGCCCAGGAAGAAATCTTATAAAGCTGGTGTCTTAGTGTCATTCTGTTACTGTGATCAAATACTGACCAAAAGCAACTTGGAGAGGAAAGGGTTTATTTGGCTCATACTTCTGGGTCACAGTCTACCACTGAGGGATGTCAAGGCAGGGACTTGAAGCAGAATCTGTAGAGGAGCCATGCTTACTGGCTAATGATCAGCTAGCTGTTTTTTGGCGTTGGGGGGGGCGCGGGGATGGGCAGGAAGGGTCTTAACTGTATATTCCTGGATAACCTGGAACTTTGTAGATGTGGATGGCCCCAAATTCACAGAAGTCTGTTTGCCTCTGCCTTCCAAGTACTGGAATTAAAAGTAGACTGCCATACTTTGTAGCAGGAATCTTAAAGAGTCTTATTAATAAAATCAAACCTGAGGCCAGTTATTGGGGTGAACACTGGAAGATCAGAGAGTCAGAACAAGCCACAGCTACCTCACCTTGCCGGATCCTCAGCTGGTCTTGCTTCCTCAGACTGGAGGCCTCTGAGTCATCATCCAGAATGGGTCTCAGCTGAATTGCTGCTCAAAAGCCTGAATGCTTAACCAGGCCAAATGCTTCTAGTTTCTGGTCCTCACGCCTTATATATCTTTCTGCCTTCTACCATCACTCCCTGGGATTAAAGGCTCGCTTTCTGGGATTAAAGGCGTGAGTCACCATGCTTGGCTGTATCCTTGAACACCTGGATTTCTGCCTAGTTCTGCCTTCCAAGTGCTGGGATTAAAGGCGTGTGCTACCACTGCCTATCCTCTATGTTTAATATTGTGGCTGTTCTGTCTCTGACCCCAGATAAGTTTATTAGAGTTCACAATATTTTGGGGAACACAATACCACCACAGTAGTTAGCCTCAGCTGGCTTTCTTATCCAGTCCAGGCTCACCAGCCTAGGGATGGTGCTGCCCACAGTGGGTTAGGCCCTCTCCCATCAATCATCGGTCATGACAGTTCCTTCTAGTCGTGCAAAGGCCAATCTGACCTGGGTGATCTCTCGTTTGAGACTCTATGCTGTGTCAGGTGGACAGCCAAAGCTAATTAGGAAATCTGGTCAAATGATATTTGAATGGTTTCAAAACCATTGGGAAGGGGGAATGGAGATAGGCTTTTCTACAGTGGGCTGTGAAGATTGGCTGATGGCATGTAAAAGGATGAACCTGAGCCTTCCCTTCACTTACATATTGATGGTTGTTCAGTGGATCTGAGACTAAACAGAATGACTAAACCTATAGAACTCTTAGAAGACAGCGGGAAAGTTTTGTGATGTTGGATTAATTCTCTGAACATGACACCAGAGGCATAAACAATGGAAGAGAAAAAGGATAAAAGAAAAAGTAGAGTGCCTAGCATGTGTGAGCAGGGAGACGATTGCAGAAGATAAAAAAATGCAAAGATTCTAGCTATCACAAATGGCTTTCAAAGGTAGTTTCCACAAGAACCTTATGTGCTAGCATCTTTCCTGGGAATGCTGTTGATACCTTGACAGCCATTGATACCTTGAAAGCTGTTAGTTTTATTAGTTCTGGGTTGAGCAAACAGGGACAAGCAACCTTTGTGTACTTTGATGGCTTGTGTAGCTGCTGCCCCTCAAGTCTTAATAACGGGCTCCTTGTTGGGTGACTTAATCAATGGGGCATATTTTACATAAATACCTCTGAGGATCTGTCTGAAACATCCACAGATGTGTCTTTGCACAGGCTTGGTCCTCTCCTAGATATTGTTCTTGTGAGGATAGGCTGTAATGGATGCTTAATAGCATATTACTGAGGGGCTCTCAGGTGTAGTTTTATGTTTTGTTTCTTTTTTCGATCACTTTATTTTATATGTATGGATGTCTTACTTAATTTCTTTTCTAGATTGTTTTCTTTTATGTGTATGTGTAACTTACATGCCTGGTGCCTGTGGAGGACAGAAGAGGGCATCAGATCCTCTAAAACTGTGGGTGCTGGGAATCAAACCTGAGTCCTCTATAAAAGCAACAAGTGCTCCTAACCTTTGAGCCAGTTCTCTAGTCCTGTTAATTGGTTTTTGAGACAGGGTCTCACTACATCACCCTCCTCCTTTTTTCTGAGACAGAGTGATTGTTGTTCCTAAGTTTACTGAGTAGACTAGACTGGCTCCCCAACCAGCAGCCCCAGGGAACCCGTGTGTGCATCCAGTGTGTGGACCCAGTGTGTGCATCCAGTGTGTGGACCCAGTGTGTGGATCCAGTGTGTGGACCCAGTGTGTGGATCCAGTGTGTGGACCCAGTGTGTGGACCCAGTGTGTGGACCCAGTGTGTGGATCCAGTGTGTGGACCCAGTGTGTGGACCCAGTGTGTGGATCCAGTGTGTGGACCCAGTGTGTGGATCCAGTGTGTGGATCCAGTGTGTGGACCCAGGGTGTGGACCCAGTGTGTGGATCCAGTGTGTGGACCCAGTGTGTGGACCCAGTGTGTGGATCCAGTGTGTGGATCCAGTGTGTGGACCCAGTGTATGGATCCAGTGTGCACACTCGGCTTTTTTTAAATGTGAGTTTTAGGCATTAGACTCAGATTCTCTTGATTACAAGGCAAGCCCTTACTGACTTAACTTTCTCCTCCATCCCCCCTTTTCTTAAATTAAAAAATTACATTTATTTGTGGGTATGATTTATTCAGTGTGTATAGGAGGGGATGGTTGTGCATGTGGAAGTCAGGACATTGTTGGCATCAGGGGGTCAGTTTTTTCAGTTCCAGGGATAAAACTCAAGTTGTCAGATGTGGTGACAACCACCTTTACTGGGTAAGCTGTCTTGCTATTCCCCTTCTTTTTTTTTTGAGACAAGTAGCTCTGACTGGCCTTGAACTCTCTATGGAAGAACAGGCTGGCCTCAAATTCCTGGGCAATTCTTCTGTCTCAGCCTGCTTACTGAGTGCAACACCCTGTCTGGCCTTGCTAAATATTTAACACCTTCAATCACTTTTAGTAATTTTTCCCTGGATGAACTTGTGCCTATGCTGAGGGGAAATTGTCTAGAAGCAAGCCCAGAAGGGAATGTAGACAATGAAAGAACATGGTAACTTCCAAGAGTCCTGTATTTCCCCACTTAAAGCTGTCCACAGGATCTGGAGGCAGAGACGGTGAAAGAGTCAGTTACCATTCAGTGAGCATTTCCCCTGTGGCAAATATTGCCAGTGACTGACAGCAGTTCTTCTAAACTTCTCAGCAGCACAGTGAATGCGTTTTCTCTTTCGAGGCTGGAAACGGGGTGGGTTTGGGTTGGAACCTCGAGGGCTGAGACAGGCCGTGAGGGGGCCTAACTGGCTCCGATGAACAAGTTAAACTTTTTCTTCTTTCCCCATGACTGTGACTACATGTGGAGTTTTTCTGCTCCCCAAGACTTCTAGCTCTGATTTGGAAGGGCAGGAGTCAGCCATGCTCCATCCCAGTGCACCTCAGGGACAGTCAAGGAGCATTTTACACAGTAGGTCTTGAGAGGGAAGTGACAATGACAATCGACCATGATTGGCTTTTCGTGTCTTTTTTCCTTTTCCTCTTCTTCCTGCTTCAGCCTCCTGAGTGCAGAGATGGGTGTTTACTGGGGAGGAGCAGATATACTAAAGATTGTTTTCCCAGCATTGTTCTGGGACAGGAAGAGGACCAGTAAGAGAGAGGAAGATGGACAAGGGAAAGCAATGAGCTGGGTTGGCAGTATACAAGCAAAAGACAATGTGTGTGTGTGTGTGTGTGTGTGTGTGTGTGTGTGTGTGTGTGTGTGTGTGTTATCGATGTCATAATGAGTTTTCTTATGCTAACTAAAAATAATCAAGAAAAAGCATTGTCCTGAGATCCTTGAATGTCCCACCAGGAACTATGGAGGTGAAAAACCTATGCTGATTATCTGAATTCAAACTTAAGTTCTCATTTCCATATAAACATGATTTGGGGGGTTATGGTTTTAGTATAACATGAATTTTCTGGTAATGTAACAGCCATATAAACAGAACAAAGAGGAACTTTACTAAGGACGTTTCAAAACCTTACCACTGGGGATGCTAATGCAGTTTATTGGCAGACAGCAGGAGCTAGAGGCTCTGGCCTTAATCTCCATCACCCAATAAAAAACCATATAAACCAATGGTGATGTTTGTAGCTATCACATTCACAGAGGATCTATGTTTCTGTATATTTACTTTTAGAATTTTTTTTTTTTTTCGAGACAGGGTTTTTCTGTGTAGTTTTGTTGCCTGTTCTGGATCTCGCTCTGTAGACCAGGCTGGCCTCGAACTCACAGAGATCCACCTGCCTCTGCCTCCTGAGTGCTGGGATTAAAGGCATATGCCACCACCGCCCGGCTACTTTTAGAATTTTTAAAGAATTATTTTATTTTATAGTTATGAGTGTTTTGTCTGCATGTATGTCTGTGCACCACATGTATGGCTGGTCCTCTTGGAGGCCTGAAGAGGTTATTGGACCCCTTAGAACTGGAGTTATAGATGGTTGTGAGGCATCGTGTAGGTGATAGGAGTTGAACCTGGGTCCTCTACAAAAACAAGTACTCTAAATCACTGATCCATCTCTCCAGCCCCGTGTATATTTATTTTAAAAAGTCACATAAGGAAATTGATAATCCTCAGTTTAATATTTTTTGTTATTGTTGCTTTCTGAGATGGGGTTCTGAACCCTGATCCTCTGACCTCAGCCTCTTTGAATGCTGGTATCACTGGTTGTGCTATTCCTCCTGGTTCTGTGCACAACTGTGAACAGTTTTTTTTTTATTGTGTTTCAATACTTGAGCATTTTCTTACAGAAATGCATATTATTTTACAAGAAACTATTTCTGTTTTATCTTTTTTTTTTTTTTTTTTTAAGTACTGAGGCTGGAACTCATGGTCCTGTGCATATCAGCTAAGTCCACTATCACTGGGCAACATTTTCAGACCTTTTTTATTATTTTTGAGACAGAGTCTCACTAACATGTGTAGGCTGGCTTTGAACTTTTGATTCTCCTGCTATAGCCTCTGTAGTAGCTGAGATTAGAGGCATGTGCAAGACAAACAGTGTCCTTTCATTGTTTTTGTTTTTGAGACAGGGTCTCTGGCTGACCTAGTACTTGCCATGTAGACCAGGCTGGCTTCTGCTTCCAAGTACTAGGCTTAAAGATGTGTGCCACCATGCTTGTCCTTTATTTTGTCTTTTCTATAGAAGTTAATTATATATATATTTTTTGTTTGTTTGTTTGTTTGTTTGTTTTTCGAGACAGTGTTTCTCTGTGTATCTGTGTAGCTTTGCGCCTCTCCTGGAACTCACTTGGTAGCCCAGGCTGGCCTCGAACTCACAGAGATCCGCCTGCCTCTGCCTCCCGAGTGCTGGTATTAAAGGCGTGCGCCACCACCGCCCGGCTAATTATATTTTCTTTTTTTTTTTTTTTTTTTTTTTTTTAAGATTTATTTATTTATTATGTATACAGTGTTCTGTCTGCATATATCCCTGCAGGCCAGAAGAGGGTGCCAGATCTCATTACAGATGGTTGTGAGCCACCATGTGGTTGCTGGGAATTGAACTCAGGACCTTTGGAAGAACAAACAGTGCTCTTAACCTCTGAGCCACCTCTCCAGCCCCTAATTATATTTTCTTTAAAAAATATTTTAAATTATGCTTGTGTGTACATCTGTGTGCATCTAAGGTATTATTTTCCCCGTGGACCTGGGTTTACAGGCTGGTGTCCGACATAGGTTCTGGGAATTGAACTTTGGTCTTCTGAGAGAGCAACCCATGAAACCGGACTTTGTTCTTCATCATGCTCAGGGGAATAATGGAGGTCAGGGAAAAAAAAAAAGTTACGGAAAGGGGCGTTCCCGACAGAGCAGGCCCCGCCCCAGCCGCGGACACGCCTCCCGCCACACTCAACATGGCGGCCGCGCTGGTCCGCTAGGGCGTCTGAGCGCATGTCAGGAGGCGAGCTCCGCTCCAATCATGGCGGCCCCGCAGCCGGGGGCGGCTGCGCCGAGCGGGGTTCTGGAGCCATGTGGTCTGGAGCAGATTCTGGAAGCGCTGAAGCTGCTGCTGAGCCCGGGAGGTGAGAGGACGAATCTTGGCGCGAGGCTGGACCGGAGGCTCGCGGGCACGCGGGTCTCCTAGGCTTGCCCTGGCCGCCGCAACATGTTCCCCTCGCGCCCTCCGGCGATCTCCGTCGCACTCCTGGGGGCGTTTGGGCCTTGTCCAGTCTCGTTTAAAACTTCAGGAAACTAAAGCTCCCGCAGGGCCTGGGGTCCGCAGAGTGCTGACACGGGCCGAGCTCCGTTGGGCGCTTCCCTGTTCGGTGACTTAGGTCCTCTGTTAGATCCCGCGCCGCTCTGAAGCAGGGGCTGTGGAGACGCCTTCAGACAGCTGTAATGTGAGGACTCCGCCGCTGGAGGGCTCCGGGCCTGATGTGCACGCTTGAGATTTGTGCAAAATGCCGAGTGACCAGAGATGCGGAGCAGGGGCGTTTTGGCTGAATTTGAGGAAGATATTTAGGGGTTTTCCATTCTGGCATCAGGGATGTGCAGTGACCTTTGATCTTTTGTGTTGAGTTGACCCTTCCCAATTTAGGATCTGAAGGGACCTAGGGAATGGTGAAACCTTGCGCTGTCCTTTACTGTTGAGTACCAATGTGTGGTGATTTGACTGCCTCTGCCTCTCAAGTGCTGGGATTAGGCAGGCATCACCATTCAACTTTTGTTTGTTTGTTTTGTTTTTCTTTTTTAAAGACAGGGTATCACTCTCTAGTTAAGGCTGCCTTGGAACTTATGCCCCAAATCACGTGGTCATGTTAGTGGGCTGACCATGGACCTCGAACTCAGTTCTGCCCAATCTCCTTCTCAGACTAAGGCAAATTATTCAGAATAGAGCTTCTGATGCTATCTGGAAATGTAGGGAAGGGTGTGAGAAAGAAGGCCCTGCTAGCCGGGCGGTGGTGGCACACGCCTTTAATCCCAGCACTCGGGAGGCAGAGGCAGACGGATCTCTGTGAGTTCAAGGCCAGCCTGGGCTACCAAGGGAGTTCCAGGAAAGGCACAAAGCGACACAGAGAAACCCTGTCTCAAAAAACCAAAAAAAAAAAAAAAAAAAAAAAGGCCCTACTGATAAATACAATACGTATGGGGTGGGGGTGTCGGATTTTCAAGGTAAAGGCACATCTAAGGTGAATGCGCTCAGTCTCAGATATCGATCCGGAACTACAGCTGCAAACATTACACTTTACTAGTGGGAAAAGAAGTTAATAATAGATGCAAGCCCACTAAGTATCCGTCCCTACTGTGTTCCGTTTGTGTGTATCGTTTCAGCCCTCACAACAATCTCCTAACATAGGTATTGCTCGCATTCATTTTTGCAGAGGAAGGAACCAAGGCTCAGGTACACTGGAAATTGCCCAAAGTAAAAACGAGTAAGTGGCAGCATTCGGTTTCCTGTACTAAAAGCATGGTAAATATGCTATATTGCTCCAAATTAAGAGTCAATGGCAGCTGGGCAGTGGTGTCCCAGCACTCCTGAGGCAGAGGAAGGAGGATCTCTGTGGGTTCTAGGCTAGCCTGGTGTACAGAGTGAGTTGTAGGACAGCCAGGGCTACACAGAGAAATCCTGTCTTGAAAAAAACAACAAAACAAACATAGTCAATGCCAAAATATAGATTTTATTATTTACTATTTCTATGAATATGTGTGTGTACCTATTTCTATGAGTGTGTTTTTGTGCACCATACGTATACAGGAGCCCATAGATGCCCAAAGAGGGTGTCAGATTACCTGGAACAGGGGTTACAGGCAGTTGTGAGCTGTCTTGTGGGTGCTGGGACCTGAACCCCAGTCTTCTCAAGAGCAGTCTGTCTTAACCAATGAACTATCCCTCCAGCTCCCATATTAAAAGAAAAAAATGTTTATTTATTTTTAATTATGTGTATGTGTAAGTATGTCCATGTGAGTGCAGTAATCGAGAGAGACCAGAAGTGTTAGATCCCCCGGAGCTGGAGTTCACAGGTCGTGGGAGCCACCTGACATGGGTGCTGGGAACTGAACTTGGGTCCTCTGTTTAACTTGCTAATGGAGAGATCCTCGTTCAGCAACTGTAGCTGTCGGTTTGGTTTGGTTTCAATTTTCCCCCCTGTTTGAGATAGGGTCTCATGTACCCCAGACACGCCACAAAACTCAGGATGGTCTTGAACTGGTTCCTTTGGCTCTGCCACTGGAATGCTGGGATTACAGGTGCACATCATACCTGGTTTATGCAGTGCTGGGGAATCAAACCTAGGTCATCCTGCCCGCTGGGCAATCGCTCTACCAACTGAATTACGTCTACAGCACTGTTTGTTTTTTTCTCCTTTCAGGACAGGGTCTAGCACTGTAGCCCAGGCTGGACTCAAACTCAAGACAATTCTAGTGCTAAAGCCTTCCCGGGGCTTAGATTTCAGGCATGTGCTACCATTCCTGGCTCGAGAATAAGGTTAAATAAACAAAACTTAGAAGCAGTTATCAAAAAGACATACATCCCTGTGGAAGGCCCCCTCTTCCACAGGATGAGTTATATATATACACATGCTCATTTAACTCAGGAGAATCCAAACATTCCTGTTTGAAAAGGGAATAAACGGCCGGGCGGTGGTGGCGCACGCCTTTGATCCCAGCACTTGGGAGGCAGAGGCAGGCGGATCTCTGTGAGTTCGAGGCCAGCCTGGGCTACCAAGTGAGTTCCAGGAAAGACGCAAAGCTACACAGAGAGACCCTGTCTCAAAAAAAAAAAAAAAAAAAAAAAACCCAAAAAAAAGAAAAGAGAATAAACGTATGCCAAAATCTTTCATTTTTTAAAGATTATTTTATTTTATCTATGTGTGTGTCTCTGTGTGTAGATGCATGTGTTCAGTGCCTGTGGAGACCAGAAGAGGGCATTAGGGTCCCTTGGAAATGAGTCACCTGAGGTTGTGAACCCCTTTACATGAGGGCTGGGAGCCAAATTCTGGTTCTCTGAAAGAGCAATAAGTACTCTCAGCCGCTGAGCCTTATCTCCATCCCCCTAAGGTTACACTATGTTGTATATGTAGTTACTGTGTGTGTGTGAATCTGGATGCTGGTTTTTTTTTTTTCTCCTTTTCCCTCCTTTTTTTCTTTTTCTTTTTAATTTTTTTGAAATGACTTTTATTTTTGGTTTCATTTTGTTTTGAGACAGGATTTCTCTGTGTAGCCCTGGCTGTCCTAGAACTCATTTTGTAGAACAGAGCTGACCTCAAACTCAGAGATCTGCCTGCTCCCTGAGAGCTGGGATTAAAAGTGTGTGCCACCACTGCCTGGCTTGAAATGACTTTTCAAAGAGAAGGTTTCATGGTATTGCCCAGGCTGGCCTGGAATTCTATGTAGTTCAGGCTGGATTCAAAGTAGTGGCAATACCGCCTCAGTCTCCTGAGTACTGGGGTTGTGGGTACACTCCACCAAGCTGACTTTTTTCTTTTGTGTTGTTTTGGTTCTGGGGATCAAACCCTGGGTCTGTGCTTACACATGCTCTACCAGTTCAGTTTACTATGACAGAGTATGTGTGTGTGTGTGTGTGTGTGTGTGTGTGTGTGTATATGTCTGTGTGTGTGTGTATGTGTGTGTATATGTGTGTGTGTGTGTGTGTGTGTGTGTGTGTGTGGCACCTGCTGTATAGAACAGATTGGCCTCAGACTTTGGGGATTTGCCTGCTTCTGCCTCCCAAGTTCTCAGATTGCATGCCTGTGCCACTCATCTGGCTTTTTTTTTTTTTTTTTTTTGGTGAGGTAGGTTTTTTTTTTTTTTTTTTTTGAGGGAGGGGTTAGGAGCAGGGTCTTTTTCTTTAGCTAGAGCTAGCCTAGAATTTACTGTGTAGACCAGGCTGGCCTTGACTTGAAGCCTCATCCTTCTAAGTGCTGCAGTAACAGATATACACCTCTAGTCTGCCTTGTAATGGCATTTTAAAAATGTCTGAGAAAGAGCTGCATTATTTTACATGTTTAAATCTCTTTTTGTGTGTGACGCTGGAGAAAAAACTTAGATGTATGAACCTCTGTACATCCGTAGCTGATGCATGATCCTAATTAGTCTTATTAAATAAAAACCCGGAGTCAGATATCGAGGGTGAAAGCTGAAAGATCAGAGAAACAGAGCAGCTAGCCACTAGAGAGACTTCTTAGCTCTATAAAATCTCTGACAGAATGGGCCTCCTGTCTCTACAACTCCTCAGACTGAGTGGGCCCTCGAGATCCTGTCTCCACCTCCCTAGTGCTTTGATTAAAGGTGTGAGCCTCCCATGTGTTGGGATCAAAGGCATGAGATCCCAAGCGCTGGGATTAAAGGTGTGCACCACCACTGCCCAGCTCTGTTTCTCTTTTAGACTGGTTCATTCTCGAGTAGCCCAGAGTGGCCTTGAACTCCTGATCTTCCTGTTTCTTCCTCCCAAGTGCTGGGATTAAAGGTATATGCCACCACTGCCTAGCCTCTGTGGCTAGCTCCACCCTCTGATCTCCAGGCGAGCTTTTTTTTTTTTTTTTCAGAACATAAAACACCCAGCCCTGTCTCAGTGTTACTGTACTAGTCAGTTTTCATTTGTCTGTCTGTCTATCATCTATCTATTTCCAACTTGACACAAGCTAAGAGGGAACCTCAAATAAGAAAATGCCTCCTTGCACACGCCTTTAATCTCAGCGTTCGGGAGGCAGAGGCAGGTAGATCTTTGTGAGTTCGAGGCCACCCTGGTCTATGAAGGAGATTCAGGAAAGGCGCAAAGCTACACAGAGAAACCCTGTCTCGAAAAAACCAAAAAGAAAAAAGAAAGAAAGAAAAGAAAAGAAAATACCTCCATCAGTTTGGTCTACAGGCTTGTCTGTGGTGCATTTTCTTCAGTAATGATGGATGTGGGAGGAACCAGCACACTGTGGGTGGTGCCACTCCTGGGCATGGTTGTATAAAAAGCAAGGTGAGCAAGCCGTGGGGAGTACACCAGTAAGGAGCATTTCTCTGAGGCTTGTGCTTCAGGTCCTGCCGCTAGTTCTTGCCTTGGCATCCCTTCCCTCCCCACGTTGCTTTTGGTCGTGGTGTTTATTCATCACAGCAATAGAAGCAAACTAGGACAGCTGTGGGGTTGTTTTGTTCTGCAGACTTCTCGGCAACCAGGGTCCTTATGCCACATTTCAGGAACCGCCTTAGTATCAGGTGTGGTGCCTCTAATCCCAGTACTCAGGAGGCAGAGGCCAGTCCAGGCTATGAAATCCTTTCAAAATCAAGCTGGGCTTGTGGGGAAGGAGGTGGGGTTTGCTGTGAAGAAAAAGAGCAGCCAACATTTTCAGGTATTTTATTTCATCACTGTTACCAGTAGGGGGCAGTGCAGACTGCTGTGTCACAGGCTCCAACATTTTCAGGTATTTTATTTCATCACCGTTACCAGTAGGGGGCAGTGCAGACTGCTGTGTCACAGGCTCCAACATTTTCAGGTATTTTATTTCATCACCGTTACCAGTAGAGGGCAGTGCAGACTGCTGTGTCACAAGGCTCCTGCAGAACTCCACCAAACTCCTGCTTTAACTCACCTTTGTACTTCACGCCTGGCCAGGGAGTAGTGGAGAGAGTGGTTGCTGACCTGAATGGTTAGCGGCTACAAGCTCGCATTTCTGTTTACGTGTGCATTTGCTGAAAGAACCATATTTTAATGCTGGTGGCTCAGAATACTTGGCCTGATCAGCCCTAGTTTTATAACCTTTAAATAACTTTTTATGTACAGATGCTGAGGTTGCAGTTTCAACTGCGATCCTCAGCACCACAAAAAGACTTTTTTATCTGCCTACAGTCTCATACTCAGCACCTTAATTTTTCCCTTCCTCATTGGCCGTCTCCTGGCTGGAGTGGGCATGTGTGCCATACAGAAGGAAATGCCACATGTTTTCTTTGTTCATTATTTCCCTCTTTTTCCTCCTTCAAAAGGATCAGGCTCAAGTTCACTACAGAACACAAAACATGATGTCCTACTGGAGACTCTAAAATCTAACCTGTCTGCCTTGGAGGCCAAGTTTCTGAAGGATGCTCAGGGGAAGAAGCTGAAAGTCCTGAGAGATGAAATTGCCGATAAGGCCGAGTGGCTGCAGAGCTCCGACGACATCACGTGGAGTTTCACCTCTCAAACTTTGTTACTGCTGCTGTGTTTGAAGGAAACCATGACCCGCCTTGCAGCTGATTTTAATCCAGGTACACCCAACCCCAGGACTCCAGAAGCTGCTCCTGCCCTCAGTCCGGATACGCTTAGTGTCTCCCAACAGAAGACTGTCCAGTCGGTTCTGCAGTTTGTAGTCACCTTGGGTGTCTGCCCCTACCTCATGCCTGGTGTGGGAGTCCCTCTGAGATACAGAACTGAGTTTGGAGCTGTTGTCCAAGATGTAGTACGTCTGGAGGCTTCCCCCCATGCCACCCGGAGACTGTACACCTGCTGCAGGGTCCTCCTAGATCTGGCTCAGCATGCGTCTCTGGGGAGCCTGATTTTCTGTCGCCATTTTGGAGATATTGCAGCAGGACTGTGCCAGCTGGGGTTCTGCCCAACCAAAAGAAAAGCACCAGCCCCCGTGGAAGAGGTAAACATACAGAGGAAGAGAAGGGGAATGAATGATAGCATGTATATTTCTGTGAGGGTCTAAGTGCATTTCCTAGTTCTTTAGAATGAGCTGATTGAAAGATCTAGAATTTCTTTTCTTCTCTTTCTTTTTCCTTTTTTTTTTTTTTTTTTTTTTTTTTTTGGTTTTTGAAACAGGGTTTCTCTGTAGCCCTGGCTGTCCTGGGACTCACTCTGTAGATCAGGCTGGCCTCGAACTCACAGAGATGCACCTGCCTCTGCCTCCTGAGTGCTGGGATTAAAGGTGCTGGCTCATTATGCTGTCACTTCTCTTACACCTGCTTCTCTTACACACTTGGGCTTGTTCCTTTGTATTCCGTATTCAGCACAGCAATAGTGGCCCTAACACACCACTTCCCAAGTAGTTACCGAAAAGCCACTGTGTCCAGGCAGTGTCACTGAATAGTGTCCAGACAGAGCACCTGCTCTGTACTTCAGGGTCATGCATATTGGCATAACCAGCAGTGCCTACAGCCTGAGGTCGGGGTCTGGTTATTGTTTTTGAGGCCCTTCAGTGTCCCGAGGGTCTCAGGCAAGACAGAGAAAAAAGGCAAACATGTTGAAAGAACCCAAGTATGAAGACAGGCTCAGGAGTTGACAGGGACACCCCATGATCGTACATCGTGAAGCCGCTCTGCATTGCACCCACATCTCAGTGTGTTAGGTGGTAAGTAGTGGGCAGGACCCTGACAGACTGAGTGGCAGTTACCTGAGGGGATGGTATTGTTGGGTATTAAGAGTACTTAAAGTAACTTCCATCCTTCTTTGACAGTTAAGTTCTAAATGCATGAAAAAAACAGTTATCAGAGTAAGAGATGAAAAGTCAAAGTGTGGGGGTGGCCAGATGGCTTATCCGGTAGAGATGTTTACTGTGTATACCTGGTGACCTGAGTTTAATCCCCAGAACCTAAGTAAAGGTGCAGGGAGAGAACCAATTCCACAATGAAGTAAAAATATTACCATTGTTCATAAAGACTAAGGTGGAGGAGAGCTCCCTCTCTCCCTCTCTCCCTCTTTTGTACTTTTGAGACGAGTTTCTCTGTATAGCCCTGGCTGTTCTGGAACTCACTCTGTAGACCAGGCTGGCCCTGAACTCAGAGATCCACCAGCCTCTGCCTCCCGAGTGCTGGGATTAAAGGTGTGCGCCACCACTGCCTGGCTAGTTTTGCCTGTGAGGAGAGATGTCTTAGATAAAGATGGAGCTCTGTCAGTGCACTCCAGTCAGACACAATTACTGCTCATCCAGTCTCAGGAGCCCTGGAAAACTGTGGTGCCATCCGCCCCATGGCAGGGGATATACATCTGCTCTGTCTCACTCCATGGAGAGAAGAGGAGCAGGCTGAGCAGGCTGAGCTCAGTGGACAGCAAGCAGGTGTATCCCCAGTCACCAGCAGGCAAGCACACCTCCTGCCCAGAACAGCGCAGGCGAGAGATGGAGAGAGGGCCAGGAGTGTTTGCAGAGCACAGCCTCCCCCGTGTAGAAGGGACTGAGGGCACACCTTCCTCCTCTCCCTCCTGAGTTTTCATAAACATTTCCTTCTGTTCTCTGCCTGGTCTGTACTCCACTAAAGCCAAGTGCACATTTCTTTTAGGTTTTAACAGAAGAGGAGAGAACCCTATCAAGGGGGGCCTTGAGAGACATCTTGGATCAAGTCTATCAACCATTAGCTGTCCGGGAATTACTTATCCTCCAGGGAGGACCACCCCAGGTATCCAGGCCTTGGGACTTGGTGGGGAGTTGGTGGGTGGTGGTGTCGTCTTTGCCTGGAAAGTTAGCTGGCTTTAGTTTCCTGTAAAATCGTCTAGTTGAGCCTTGCTTCTTTAATAATAATATTATTATTTTGTAGATAGGTTTCACTGTGTAGCCCAGATTGGCCTGGAACTCTCATAAAGATCTGCCTGCCTTTGCTTCCCAAGTGATAGGATTAAAGGCACGTACCACCACACATGGCCTATTTTTGCATTTTATTTTATGTGTATGGGTGTTTTGCCTGCATGTATGTCTGTGCATCATGTGTGCCTAGTGCCCACAGAGGCCAGCAGAAAGGTCAGATCTCCTGGAGTTAAACTGGTTAAACTTGGTGATTGTGAACCTCCATATGGGTGCTAGGACTCAAACCTGGGTCCTTTGGAAGAGTGGCCAGTGCTCTGAACTGCTGAGCCATCTTTCCAGACCCTCACAGTGTAATCTAGGCTGGTCTTCAACTCACAGTGCTTCAGCCTCCCGAGTGCAGACATGCAGGCGTAAGTCACTATACCCTACTCTTATTTTATCTTTAGATAATTAAGTGGTATTTATAAAATAGAGTGACATTAACTTTCAGGATAATTTAAAAGACCTTTTTGTTAATGGAATGATGGATACTTTCCCAAGATTATGATCACTTTTTAAAGGCTATGGCAATTTAATGTAAACACAGACACAGAGATATAGTCGCATATGTTTTTTTGTTTTGTTTTTGAGACAGGGTCTTTATGTAGCCCCGGCTAGTTTTGAACTTGTGATCTTTCTGTCTTCTAGCTCCTGAGTGCCAGAATTCTAAGTGTGCATAATATGTATGCCCCATGAAAAAAATATAAACATAAACATACATGTTTGGTTTTGGTTTTTAATTAAAAATATTTATTTTATTTGATGAATGTGAATGTTTTATGTGCATGTGCCCTGTGTGTTTCCTGGTGTCTGCAGAAGTCAGAAAGGGTCTTCTTGGATTTCCTGGAACTGGAGTTGTGGATGGCTTTGAGCCACCATGCAGATGCTGGAAATTGAACCCAGGCCCTATGCTAAGAGCAGCTAATGCTCCTAGTCATCGAACTACCTCTTCAGCCCATCTGTTTGTTTTGAGACAGAGTCTTACTCTATAGTTCAGGCTGGCTACTCACTATGTAGCACAGGCTAGCCTTAAACTAGTGGCTCTCCTCTTGCCTCAGCCTCCCAAGTGCCAGGAGCCACTCTGCTTAGCTTTGGATCTTTTTAATTTGTGATGCTGGAGATTGCACCCAGGACCTATACATGTTAGGTAAGCAGTCTATCCCTGGCGAAGGTGGCACACACCTTTAATCCCAGGACTCAGGAGACAGAGGCAGGTGGATCTCTGAGTTCGAGGCCAGCCTGGTCTACAGAGCAAGTGACAGGATAGCCAGGGCCACACAGAGAAACCCTGTCTCTAAACAAACAAACAAACAACAAACAAAACCAGTCTACCACTGAGTTATATCCTCAGCCTCTGTATTATTATTTTTTAATTATTTGTGTTGGGGGAGGGTGTACATGCCAGATCATGGATGCCGTGGGGTGCATGTGGAGGGAGGTCCTGCAAGAGCTAGCAGGAGTCAGTCCTCGCCTACCATGGGGGTTCTGGAAATCAAACTCAGGTCATCAGGCTTCTTTCTGGCCTTGAGTTTTTGTTTTTTAACTAACATTTAGCTATTGAACAATATATTTTTTCACAGAAGTGTTTGGGTACCTTATGTTTTGAATGAAATAATTTAAACTAGAGCTATTACTGTATCTAGTCTCGCACTTTTGCTTGAAAAACATTCTAATATATACTGTTGGCATTAAGATAGCTCATTTTTTTTTTTCTTTTGAGAGAGAGTTTTGATAACTTATCAGGCTGGTCTTGAATCAGGTCTGTGGCCCAGTCAGGCTTTGAACTTGGGAATCCTCCTGCCTCAGCTTCCCAAGCAGCTCGGATTATAAGCCTGTACCATTAGGCCAGTTTAGCTTATTTTTCTCTCAAAAATAATTATTGGAGAGACTGGGAGTGGTGGCGCACACCTTTAATCCCAGCACTTAGGAGGCAGAGGCAAGTGGATCTCTGTGAGTTCAAGACCAGCCTGGTCTACAAAGTAAATTACAGGTTAGCTAGGGCTACCCAGAGAAACTTTGTCTCAAGGAAAAAAATATTGGAGGTCAGGCATGGCGGTGAACACCTTTAATCCCACTTTGGAGGCAGAGACAGGCAGATGCCTGTGAAATTGAGACCCTCTTGGTCTATCTAGCAAGTTCCAGGTCAGCCAGAGGTTCAGAGTGAGACCTTGTTTTTTTTTTTTTAAAAAGGCAACAATATGATTGGGGCTAGAGAGATGGCTTATCAGTTAAGAACATCTGCTGCTCAATCGTGAGGACCCAAGCTTGGATCCCAGTGCCCATATCCGACAGCTCACAAATGCCTGTAACTTTAGTTCCAAGGGATCTGAGAGGGAGAGAGAGTCAGCAAACCAAACATGTGCTGAAGAGGGTTTTGTAAAAGAGAAAGGGACACTGGGGAGGGCTTGCCTACCATTCACAAGGCCCTGGGCTCATTTACTAGCACTGAACAGACAGAGGGTAGGGGAGTATTGCTCGCTCGCTCTCTCTTTCTCTTTCTCTCTTTCTCTCTCTCTCTCTCTCTCTCTCTCTCTCTCTCTCTCTCTGTGGGTGTGATAAACGTAGGTCCTTGCACATACTAAACATATGATCCACCACGGAGCTACCTCCCTAGCGCACACACACACATACACACTCACACACACACACACACACTCACACACTGGCTTCATACTGTATGTGTTTCACTGATCCTCAGTTTATAACTTCACCCCATTTTTTGTCAGTCCTGTGCAGATGTAAAGACACAGCTCAGGTGTCAGGCCCCAGCTTGGCTCCGGCGTCTATGTGGGCAGCTGCTCTCTGAAAGGTTGATGAGACCCAACGGTGTTCAGGCAGTAGTCCGGGGCATTTTGGAAGGAGCAGGTGGTAAGAAATAACATGTTTCTGTTACTCTGGTATCTGTTTCCCTTTGAGTCAGAGTCAGAGGTGAATCGCTGGCCTTTGCCTTTAAATCTCATTGAGTGTGGAGGTGTCGCTCAACTTAGTCCTCGTACCTAGCATACAGCAGGCACTGAGCTCAACCCCAGTAGATTCTGCTCAAAGGCATACAGATTGGAGGGCTGCTATAAGGATACTATGTCCCCAAGTCAGGTGTGTTGGCATAGGCTATGACCTCAGCACTCAGGCGTACCGAGAGTTAGAGGTTAACCTGGTCTACATGCTGTTGTTTGAGACTCTGTCTCAAAACAACAAAACAAAGGTCCTAAAGAGACGGCCAGTGGTTAAAAGCACTGGTTGTTCTTGTCCAGAACCTGGGTTCAGCGCCCAGCACCCTCATGGTGGCCTACAACCATATGAAACTCCAGTTACCAGAGGATCCGATGCCTCTTTTAGGCTCTTCAGTGTGTGTACATCATGCAAACAAAACAATTATACAAATATATAAAATGAACAAATCTTTGAAAAAACAAACTTAAATCCATATTTCCTTCTGCCTCAACATAAAAAAAAATTGCTTCTTAGGTCTACTAGCAATGAATTCTTCTTTTTTTTTTTTTTTTCTATGTAGCCCTAGCTGGCCTAAAACTCTTTATGTAGACCAGGCTAGCTTTAAATTTGTGACATGCCTTACCACACCTGGCTTTTTTCCCCCTTTAGAGACAGGGTTTTGTGTAGATCTGACTACCCTGAAACTTGCTTTGTAGACCAGTTTGGCCTCAAGCTTGCATATAGTCCTCTCGCAGCTCCCCAAGGAGAGATTGCAGGCACACACCACTACGTCCAGCTCAGATTTTCTCAGAAAATTGTTTTGGTGGGAGGTGGAAGAGATTAAGAGAGGGTAGTGGGAGCATTTTGATCAAAGAAAATTGTGTAGATTTGTGAAATTATAAAAGAATAAATAAAATATTTAAAAAAACAGTGTTTCCAGTAGAGAAAAGAAACATTTCTGGTGCCAGATTTGAAGGCAGCTCCATCCCATACACTTACATGGAACTGCCATGAGCACATGTCTCTCTCCATGTAACAGCGCGTGCTGCTGGTGGGGGTGATGCCGAGGCCACGGCTGCTGACTGGAGGAAATGTGACCTGATTGCAAAGATTCTGGCCTCTTGTCCCCAGCAGTCTCTTTCCCCAGAGAGCTACTACAGGGACATCTGCCCACAGGTAAATCATCTTCTGACTCTTGATCCATCAGGCATTGTCTGCTAATTTACATACAGGGCAGTTAATATTCTAAAAGTGAAGGAAGAATGCTATAGTATTTCATTTTGCTGTTTAGTAAGTGACTTTTTTTTAAGGATTTATTTATTTATTTATTTTATGTATGTGAGTGCTCTGTCTTCATGTACACCAGAAAAAGGAATCTGATCTCATTACAGATGGTTGTGAGCCACCATGTGGTTGCTGGGAATTGAACTCAGGTCCTCTGGAAGAACAGTCAAGTGCTCTTAACCACTGAGCCATCTTTCCAGCCCCCGTGACTCTCTTTTTATGTTGTTTGTTTGAGGCAGGGTTGCTGGAGTCTAGACTGGCCCAGAACTCAATATATAACCCAGGTTGGCAGTGATCCTCCTGTCCTAGTCTCCCTAGTGCTGGGGTTACAGTTCTGGACCACTGTGTCTGGTGGGGCCCACCCCACGTCCTCCTCCTCCTCCTCCACACACATGCAGCACGCACGCACGCCCATCCTATCCCCAGAGCTTGAGCTACAGGTATTAGCTGCTTTGTTGTCCGCTTGACCAAACTAGAGTCACCTGGGAAGAGGAAACCTTAACTCCTGAGGAATTGCCTCCTTCAGCCTGGCCTGTGGGCATATCTGTGCGGCATTGTCTTGATTAATGATTGTTGTGGAAGGGCCCAGCTCACTGTGGGCTGTGTTACCCCTGAGTAGGTGGTCATCAGTTGTATAAGAGAGCAGGCTGAGCAAGCCACGAGGAGGAGGAGGCCGGTAAGTAGCATTCCTCCTTCCTCTGTGATTTCTGTTTCAGTTCCTGACTTGACTTCCCTTGATGATGGACTACATCACCTGTAAGCTATGACAAACCCTTTCCTTCCACAAGGTGCCCTTGGTCAGAGTCTTATAACCGCAACAGAAAACCAAACTAGAACTAGGCAGTTGTGAGCTGCCTAATGTGGGTGC
This sequence comes from Peromyscus eremicus, assembly GCF_949786415.1. NCBI lineage: Eukaryota > Metazoa > Chordata > Mammalia > Rodentia > Cricetidae > Peromyscus > Peromyscus eremicus. The sequence goes on along the minus strand of NC_081420.1, from coordinate 101,532,901 downwards.
TGGGAACCAAACTCAGGTCCTCTCCAAGAGCAGTAAGTGCTCTTAACTGCTGAGCCATCTCTCTAGCCCCAGGCCCCGGGGGGGGGGGGGGGGGGGGGCGGCGGCAAGATTTTCAAGACAGGGTGTCTCTGTGTAGCCTTGGCTGTTTTGGAACTCACAGAGATCCACTTGCCTGTGACTCCCACATGCTGGGATTCAAGGTGTGCACTTAATAAGTAAATAAAAACCTGTGGAAGAGTATGACCCGATTGTCAGGTTTAAGAATTTCTCACCTCTGGGCACAGAGGCCCACACTTATAATCCCAGAACTGAGGAGGTTGAGACAGGCAGATCTCTTGAGTTTGAACTTCACTATTGGAAATAAAAAAGCCTCACCAAAATTTCACCTGGTTCATTATATCTTGTTGCATGTTTTTGGTTTTTAAAGTAGAATGTGTTAAGTATTAAATGCAGTAAATTAACATGGTAACAATTTAAAAAGGAAAAACTAGGCTGGAAGGATGGCTTATGCTTAAGAGTGATTGTTGCTCTTTCCCAGGACCCAGGTTTGGTTCTCAGCACCATGGCAGGCAGTTCACAAAACCCTGTAACTCCAGTTCAGAGGATCTGACATTCTCTACTAGCCCTCAAGGGCGCACACACACACACACACACACACACACACACACACACACGCACGCACGCACAAATAAAAATAAATCTTGGCCACAGATGCTGGCATACACTTTTAATCCAAGCACTCAGGAGGGAGAGACAGATGGATCTTTGAGTTTACGTGTTGTACATACACTTACATCTCTGCTCCTGGTCTACATAACAAGTTCCAGGACAGCCAGGGCTACACAGTGAGACCCTGTCTCAAATGCTGCCTACCAAAGTTCCCCAAGCAAAAAACAAAACAAAACCCCCAGAGTGCCACCATCACCACCACCATCGCCTCTTTAGATCACACCCTTTGGTGTCTGGTTGTTAGATTAACACAGTTCTGTCAGCTCAGCATTCAGCAGCCTCTCAGTGGTTTCATAGTCTTGGCTTAAATAAATGCTTTTTTGAGTTGGAGAGATGGCTCAGCAGTTAAGAACACTGGTTGCTCTTGCATGGAACCCAGGTTTAATTTTCAACACCCATATAGGAGCTAGCCCTCCAGAAGTTCAGTCCCAGAGGATCCGATGCCCACCCTGGCCTCCATGGCAACTCATGCATGTGGCACACAGACACACGCGTGTAAAATATCCACTCACATTTTTAAAAATTAAAAAATATACACGCCTTTTTCTCTTATGTGCTGTTGATTTTTATTGTAGATTCTGGACTTATTTCATTTTCAAGATAAATTGACCGCACGCCAGTTTCAGAGAGTGGCCACTACCACCTTCATCACGATGTTGAGGGAACGCCCGGAACTGGCCCCAGAGCATCTGCTTCGGCCCATGCTAGCCCCCCTGCATCGATGCTTGAGCACCGCAGGTAAGGGAGGGAGCTGGGTGTGCCTCCTCCAGTTCAGACTCACAGGGTTGAAGTCCGGGGTCTCGAAGCCTGAAGTTTTCCTCCTCCCTCCTAGCATTTTGCTCGGAAAACTTTACTTCTCCCAAGTTCCAGGAAGAGAATATTGAGTCCCTCGGACCGACTTCACCAGAGTCACCAACTGTTCCCATTTTGGTCACATTTGCCTCATTTCTCTCTACACACATGAATGTAGTTTTTTATGGAACATTTGAAAGTTAGTTGTAGACGTGATGACATGTCACTTTTAAATCTTTCAGCATAAATCTTCAAAGAAAAATGTCAGTTTCTGTCTTTCCAAAAACTTAAAAAAAAAAAAAAAACCTCTCAATTTTAAAAAGGACCAGCCCACTGGCTCAGTGGGTAGAGGGGCTTGCTGCCAAGCCTGACATCTTGAGTTCAGTCCCCAAGACCCAACTGGTAGAAGGAGAAGTTGTCCTCTGACCTCCACATGTGGGTTGTGCAGGCAGGGGAGCAAGGGGTGGACATACAAATAAGTGAAGGTGACTCAGAAAGCCATGAAAACAAGGTCGGTTTCTTGACTGTGGAACAGTGATCACACTTGGAAATTTTACATGGATACGACATTGTCAGGGCTTGTCCTGCACCTTGTCTGTTCCTTCCAGGAACAGGTTTCCCTCCTGTAATGTATTACATTGGCAACATTGTTTACATGTTTTGCACATGTGATCTACTGGTAACAAAAAGGACTAAGTAAGAAAATGACTAATTCCTTTTGAGGCCTTGGTGGTGCTGGAAGATTGGACCTAGAGCCTTGTGATACTAGGCTAGTGCTTTATGACTGAGCGATAACCCATCCCCCCATACCCCCCTTTTTTTTTTAATTTAGCCACAGGTCTTAAGTTACTCCAGCTGGCCTTGAACTTCTGATCCGTCTACCTCAGCCTTTGTGCCAGCAGGCTGGTAAGAATGTGCCCAGTCCTACATACGGGCATCATTGCCAATCATGGCCACTGAGAAGTCTCAAGAGGAGGCTTTATTAGCAATGCTTTGTTTCCCCATTTTCATGTTCAGTCCTGTGTGGCAATTTTTTTTTTTTTTTTTCCTGGAGCTGAGGACTGAACCCAGGGCCTTGCGCTTGCTAGGCAAGTGCTCTACCACTGAGCTAAATCCCCAACCCCCTGTGTGGCAATTTTTAAAAAATGATTTATTTATTTTTATCTTATGTACACTGGTTTGCCTGTATGAGGGTGTTGGATCCCCTGGAACTGGAGTTACAGACAGTTGTGAGCTGCCATGTGGGTGCTGGGAACTGAACCCAGGACCTCTGGAAGAACAGCAAGTGCTCTTAACCACTGAGCCATCTCTCCAGCCCCCTATGTGGCAATTATGAATGATCACATTTTATTAGTCTTTAAGATAGGCATTTTTTTTTTTTACATTAAAAAGAAAAAAAAACCACACAACTTTGAGGGGCCTGCAAGACAGCTTGGAAGGTAAAGACCCTTGCTGCCAAGCCTATTGACCCGATTTCAACCCTGAGACCCAGAGGGTGGAAGGCGAGAACTGACTCCTTCAATTTGCCCTCTGACTTCCACATGTGCATTGCATTATGATATTCTCTTGCCCAGATATGTATGAGGCCCCACCACCACCAAAAAATTGCAGGGGTGGGGTGGGGGGGTGGATGATGAGATGGCCCAGTAGTTAAGAGCACTAACTGCCATTGCAGAGGACCTAAGTTCAGTTCCCAGCACCCATGCTGCTCATAACTGTAGCTCCAAGGGAGCCATTGTCCTCTGTGGAATCTGTTCTCACATGTACAGACATATATACACATAATTAAAAATAAAAAATAAACCTTAAAAAAAAGAAAACTTTGGGGCTGGAGAGATGGCTCAGCGGTTAAGAGCACTGACTGCTCTTCCAGAGGTCTTGAGTTCAATTCCCAGCACCCACATGGTGGCTCACAACCATCTGTAATGAGATCTGGTGCCCTCTTCTGGTGTGCAAGGATACATGCAGGCAGAATGTTGTATACATAATAAATAAATAAATCTTAAAAAAAAAAAAAAAAAAGAAAACTTTGACCATGGTAGCATCTTCCTGTATCTCAGCACTTGAAAGGCTGAGGCAGGAGGATCATGAATTTGAGGTCAGCCTGCGCTATAGAGTGGGACTGTCCCAACAAAAACAGCTCCCTCTCCCCGGATTTTGAGCTAGGAGTTTAGCTCACTGGGAAGAGTGCTTACTTAGCTATCAGAAAGCTCTTGGTTCAGTGCCCAGTACTTCAGAAGCTGAGCATAGTGACCCACACCTGGAATTCTAGCACTTGGGAGGTGGATGCAGAAGATTTAAGGTCATCCTTGGCTACATAAGGAGTTCAAGGCCAGCTTGGGCTACATGAGATTATTTTAAGGGGGAAAAAAAAAGGAAGAAAAGAGAAGAACATTTCTCTGATTTATTTGTTCCCTTCCTCTTTTTCTTTCTTTCTTTTCTTTTCCTTTTTTTTCCCCCAGTATTTTGAAGCAAGGTGTGTAGCATTGGCTGTCCTGGAACTTGCTCTATAGACCAAGCTGTCCTCAAACTTACAGAGATCTGCCTGCCTCTGCCTCCAAAGTGCTGGGATCAAAGGTGTGTGCCAGCATCACCTAGCCCAATTTTTAACTTCCATAAAGCACAATATATAATAAAAATATATTCCTGAAGAGCTCTTTATCTGAAAGAACTAGTTAGCAAGAAGCTGAAACCTAGACAATACAGTTTGTAGTATTTACAGTTTGTGTGTTTTCTTGGGTCTGAGCAGCTGCGGGACCATGGTTGAGAGAGATTTGTCTGGACCATGGAGGGCCGGGTGAGACCCAAGAAACTTCTGTTAAGCTTGGGTTTTCATTTTTAAAAACATTTATTATTTTTTAAAGTATGTAAGCATTTTTCCTGCATGTATGTCTGTGCACCACATGCGTGCAGTGCCTGAGGAGACCAAAAGAGGGCATCAGATCCCTGGAACTGGAGTTATGGGTAGTTGCCAGCCACCGAGTGTGTGCTGGGAACAACCTGGGTCCTCTGAAAAAGTAGTAAGTGCTCTTAACCAGTGAGCCATATCTCCAACTCCAGTTTTTGGATTTTGGAAACAAGGTCATGCTGTAGAGCAATAGAGCACAGGATGGCTTCGAACTCAGCTGTGTTGTCTGTTGGCTTTGCAAGTACTGAGGTTATAGGCACATGCCACCATAGCAGCTCTTTTAACACTCCATTCGAAAGACAAAAGTCCACTGCTTTAGAACTCGTTTTTCCCTAAACAAGATCTGACATCATCAGTAGCACCTTAGAAGTCCATGGATCTCATATATAAATGGCATATTGTATAGTGGTAATGCTAATTTTCTGGTCTTACCTGGACTATCTTACTATTAAAACTTGTTTTATTAGTGTCTTCTGTTCAGAAAAATAATGGAGTTAATTTTGTTTGTTTCCAAAGAGATTCCAGAGAGTGATATGGTGCCAGGAACTATTTTGGTGACTGAGGAAGAACTTAGTCGATGTGTTGAAGATGTGTTTAAGGTTGGTAATTCAAGTTGCTGATATTGCCAGTTAAATGTTCATATTTAGTGCTTGAAGACCTTTTGCTTTTTGGAGGCTCTGGACTTTGAACGCAGACCTCCTGCTAGCAAGCATCTACCACTGATCTGTGTCTGTAATTTTGCCTTTTTTTTTTTTTTTTTTTTTGGTTTTTCGAGACAGGGTTTCTCTGTGTAGCTTTGCGCCTTTTCCTGGAACTCACTTGGTAGCCCAGGCTGGCCTCGAACTCACAGAGATCTGCCTGGCTCTGCCTCCCGAGTGCTGGGATTAAAGGCGTGTGCCACCACCGCCCGGCTGTAATTTTGCCTTTTAACAAGTACTTCAAGAGTTTGAATGAGTAGAGGCTGGAGAGATGGTTCACCTGGTAAAAATATATGCTGCATGCTGCTTTTACAGGTTGGTTCCCAGCACCCACGGCAGTTGGTTCACAACTGCCTGTAATTCCGGTTCCAGGGAATCCAATGCCTCTGGGCTCCTCAGGCACCTGCACATACCCACATACAGAGGCACAAACACACATAATTAAAAACAATAATCTTAAAAAAAAGAAAACAGTTGGTCTGACTAGCTAGCTCTGGAGGTATACACCTGTAATCCCTACTCTCGGGAGATAGGGGTAGGAGAAGTAGGAGAATCATTTAAAGTTCAGAGCCACCCTGGTTGATGTAACAAGTTCCAGGCTGGCAGGGCTTCACAGTGAGACCCTGTCATCGTCTCCTTCCCCTTCCATACTGGAAAAAAAAGAAGTGTTTCTATATTTTTATTTTGAAAATAACGTCTTGTGCTGCATCAGTAGACCGAACTTTGATTAGTTTATGAATGGCAGCATCAGCCCCTATTTTCTGAAAAAAAAAAAAAAACCAAGCAAGAAAGAAATGAAACTGTAGTGATTTGAAGTTGAGAATGTGGATATTATATACATGCTCATTTTTGTACCTTTTTACTGTTAAATAATATTTATTTATTTATTGCATGACATACCACATTTTGTTTACTCATTAATTAGTGGGTAAACCTTTGGGTGTATAGTAAATTTTTTTCTTTTAACAGCTTATGACATATACATACAATTCACACATTTAGAAATAAAAATAACAATCAATGGCATTTAAACTCATAGATTTGTATAAGCATCAGCATAATTAATATTAGCATTTCATTGCCGTGGAGAAACTCCCAGAACTGCTTAGCTGTCACTCCCAAATTCCTCTGTCACCACTTCCCAATCCTCTGGGCCCCAGGGGACCACTTGCCTGTCTTCCACTTCTATAGATTTACCTCTTCTGGACATTGCATATAAGTTAAGGTTATAATATGTGATTTTTGTGATTGGCTTCTTTCATTTGGTATGTTTTAAAGTTATTTTCTATCACAGTGTGGATCTATCTTTATTCATTTTTATTACCAAATAATGCTCCATTGTATTAATAGACCACATTTTTGCTTATCCACTCATCACCTGTTAGGACTAGCGCTGCTTTGGACATTCATGTACATGTTTCTGTATGTGATATGGTTAGGTGTGGGGGGACCCGCCCCCACCTTTTCCCCAGTGTATTCTTGAGTAGGGAGAAGTGAGAAATATTTAGATAGAAATATAGAGGGGAGAGGGACAGATAGAAACACAGGATAGCTTGGGGAGGGCCTGGATTAAAACCCACCAGCCCCTTCTGTCTCTTCTAAAGGGCTATTAATAGAAATGCCAAGGGGTTGAGCAAAAGACCTCCCCCTAGCATAGCCAAATGCAGGCCCTTCCAAACACCTAGTAACCACGCACATGGTCAGTCTATTCCTTTATGCAGCCCTGTTATGTAAAGCAAGCTCAGATTTCACTAGGAAACCTTTGTGGGCTCCCACAGTTAAGTTATAGTTTGAGTGTGTCCCCCAAGGGTTCAGGTGGTGGAAGTTTTGTCTTTAGTGTGTCAACATTTGGGAGGTGATATGGAACCCTTAAGAGATGGTGCCTAATCTGAGTGGTGGCACATGCCTGTAACCCTTGCATTTGGGAAGCTGAGGCAGGAGGATCAAAAGTTCCAAGTCATCCTCAGCTATATAGTCAGAGGCCAACCTGGCTACCAGAGAGAGAGAGAGAGAGAGAGAGAGAGAGAGAGAGAGAGAGAGAGAGAGAACGAACATAACCCTGATGAAAGGCAGTTGAGGGCATTACTCTCAGAAGAGACTGATGATCACTCTCAGAAGAGACTGATGTAGTTTTATTTCTTTATTATGTACATAGTGTTCTGTCTGCATGCCAGAAGAGGGCACCAGATCACATTACAGATGGTTGGGAGCCACCATGAGGGTGCTGGGAATTGAACTCAAGACCTCTGGAAGAGCAGCCAGTGCTCTTAACCTCTAAGCCATCTCTCCAGCTCCCCCTAGGTAGTTCTTAGAGAGGGCTGCTAGGGAAGAACAAGCCTGTCCCCTCCCTGATGATCTCCCTGTCACATGCCCTCTGTTATTATGCCTTGTGCCAAGTTCCATGTGATGGAGTGGAACTTCACCAGAGCCGGCACAATGCTGTTGGGACCTTCAGTTTCCAAAAGTGATTGCCTAAAACAAAACAAAAACGAACAAACAAACAGGGCTGGAGAGATGGCTCAACAGTTAAGAGCACAGGCTGCTCTTCCAGGGGACCTGATTTCAGTTTTCAGCACCTACGTGGTAGTTCACAACCATCTGTAACTCTAATTCCAGGAAATCCAGTACCTCTTTGAGTCACCTTGGCCACCAAGTATGAATGTGGTGCACAGATATACATGCAGACAAAATGCTCATATACATAAAATAATTTTTAAAATTTAAAAAGAAAACACTCAAAATTCATGGGCTGGGTGTTGCAGTGCTTGACTATAATCCTAACACTGCACATCTCTGAGTTTGAGACTAGCCTGGTCTACTTAGAGTTCCAGGACAGCAAGTCCGCATAGTGAGACCCTGTCTCAAAAACCAAACAACAAAACCCAACTCTTCTTTAAATACCACCCAGTCCTGTGCATTTCATTATTGTGTCATGTTTTCTGTTCTCCTGGATACACATAGGAAAGGGACCCCTGGATCCTAAGGCCACTCTGCTGAATCATTATTGTGTCATGTTTTCTGTTCTCCTGGATACACATAGGAAAGGGACCCCTGGATCCTAAGGCCACTCTGCTGAACTGCTTACAGAGCTGCCAGACTGTTTACCCTTCTCCTAGTAGGGCAGAGAGGGAATTTTTATTTTTATGTTTTAACTTTGATTTTTTGAGGCAGGGTCTCACTTTGCAGCCCTGGCTGGCCTAGAATTCACTATATAGACCAGGCTGGTCTTGAACTCACAGAGATCTGCCTTTGTCTGCCTCCTAAGTGCTGGGATTAAAGGCATGTGTCACCACATCCAACCCACAGAGAGTGAATTTGAAGTCATAGTCTTTCAGGTAAGAAGGTAAATGCTTTCGTTTTGTTTTAAGTTTTACATATGACACTAATAAATTTGTAGATATAAAATGTGTGCTTAAAAATTCAAAAATCAGCTCTGAGTGGTGGCTCATGTCTTTAATCTCAGCACTCTGGAAGCAGAGGCCCGCCAATTTCTGTGAATTCAAGGGCAGCCTGGTCTACAAAGTGAGTTCCAGCCCAGCCAGTGCACACAGTGATCTCAAACTCTGCTGCCCCAACAAAAATAAATAAATACATAAACAAACAAACAAACAAACAAAACAAACGACAACAATGAAGACCCTTTGGAGGAGGAGAGTCAGGCGTGAGTTTTCTGTAGGTGCTGAGTCTGACCCGCTCTGCAGCAAAGGCAGGGACGGCGGAGACGGTAATTGCTCCCTGCAAGGTTTTGGCAGCTCAGCTGCAGTTGGAAGACAGAGGAAATGTGTATGCTGGAGGGAAATAGCAAACACTGTGGAATTTAGCAACAAAGGGAGTGTAATCTTTATTAGCATTCTGTTAATACTAAATTATAGTGTGCAGTTTACACGCAGGAAACGAGGAAGACATCTGGAAAGCCTGAGTTGATCCAGCCACTCGATGGGTAGCAAGAGGCTGTTTAGTTTCCAAGAGGCATCTGGGAACATTTCCAGATGTTTTTTCTCTCTGTTCCTTCTGCTAATAGGTTTACTGAGATAAAGTCCACACAATGTATAGTGTGCTGATTTAAAGCGCACAGTTCAGGGTTGTGCAAACATGATCACAATATAATTTTAGAAAATCTTTCACATCCATTAGCTAGCATTCCTTACTCTCCACCCACCCTTAGCCCTAAGCAACCATTCTTCTACTTTCTGCCTCTGTAGATTAACCTAAAGGAAACCACACAGTATGTGGTCTTAGCATGATTTTCTCCCTTTGAGGCAGGATCTCTCACCTATGCTAGTCCATGCTAGCCTTGAATTTATTATATCTTCCAATACCCTTATCTTGATCATCTTTTCTCTTACTCTTTTGAAAATACAGAATACATTTTTAAAATAGTTTTAATGTCTTTATCTTCTAATTCTACTCTCTCTCTTTTTTTTTTTTTTTTTTTTTTAAATTTCAGGGCTGAGGACCGAACCCAGGGCCTTGCACTTGCTAGGCAAGCGCTCTACCACTGAGCTAAATCTCCAACTCCTACTCTCTCTTTAAAGACATTTTTTGTATGTGTATGGGTGTTTTGCCTGCTTGTGTCTGTGCACCATTTGTATGCAGTGCCCTTGGAGGCCAGAGGAGAGCATCGGATTCCCTGGGTCTGGAATTATGAATGGTTGTGAGCTGCCGTGTGCATTTTGGGAATTGAACTCAGGTCCTCTTGATGATCACAGGGCCTTCTCTTCTGCCTCCTTTTTCAGGAGTCAATCTACTTTTGAGAGGATCAACCTCGTTTTGGAGAGATAATCCTATTGACTTATTTTCCTTTCTTTCTTTGTCTCTTTCTTTCTTCTTTTTGACTTTGTTTTTTGAGACAGGGTTTCTCTGTGTAGCCCTGGCTGTCATGGAACTCACTCTGTGGTCCTGGCTGGCCTTGAATGCACAACCACTACCTAGCTTTGATTTCCTTTTCTGGTTATAGGTTCTGCCTTCTTGCTTACTTGCATGTCTGTTGATTTTTTTAAATGTATTTTGAGGTATTATTCACGTCATAAAATTCATTTTGGTTTGGTGGTGTTCTCAGGCCATATGCTAGCCCAACTCTGTGTCTGAGCTTCCAGGGCCATGTTTACCTTTGTTTCTTATTACACAGCCCAGGTAGGCTTGAGCCCTTCATCCACCTGCCTCAGCCCTCTTGAGTGCTGGGATTATAGACTGTGCCCATACCTGGTGAAGGTATTTTAAGGGCCTTCCAAAGGGATCTGGCATGTGCCTCCAGACTGGCCTTTTACACTTTGGTTGAAAGGCAGGGACTACCTGCTTGTGTCCTCCTGAAAGCATTAAACTTGGGGCTGGTGAGATGAGTCAGTGATTAAGAGCACTGATTACTCTTCCAGAAGACCCAGGTTCAATTCCCAGCATCCACACGGCAGCTCACAGCTGTCTGTAACTCCAGGGTCTGATACCCTCACACAAGATATACATGCAGGCAAAACACGGATGCGAATAAAGTGAAACTAAATAATTATTTAAAAATATTAAACTTGATTTTTAAAAGACTAAGCTCTTTCTGATTTTTAATTTTGCTTTGATATTGCTCTGTGGCACATCAGGTGGGAGTAAGGAAGACCTCTCTCCACTTGCCTCCTTCTATAGCAGAGAGAGGGCACTTGGGGATAGCTCTGGTGGGCTGGGCAGGGCGCCCTCAGTGGCCATGTGGATGCTAGACACTCACTTGTACTTCCTCTAAGCAGTTCTCACTTCCCTGTGCTCTGTGCCTTTCATCCTGTAAATTAGCTATACCCAGAAATGACTGAGTGGCAGTTCAAGTAACTTAGTTGAGTCACTCCCTAATGAGTGTCTGGGGAGCAGGCCCCACAGTGCTTGCTTGCTTTTGTGCTCCTGGCAAAGGGATTTCGTGTTTTCTTTGCCTGGGGAGGTGAATAGGCCCAGGTGTCTTGTTAGCACAGGAAACTCACAGTATTTTCCTATTCTGACATGGTCTGCTGTTCAGCAGACTGGCCACAACCTCACACGGGGAGGAGGGTTTTACTGAAGTATTAATTATAGCATTTCCCAAAGCTTCTGAAGAGCAGAAGAAATACTATGTAGAAAAGACTAGAAGATAGTTAATTCATTTATTTTGTATTTCCTCATTTCCATTTTATCTCTGTTTCCAGATTCGGTGGATCTTGACTTTAATTATCCAAGTCATTTTCCCATCAAATGTAGCGAATTTCTAATTACAGTTGCTTTGTCAGATTGGGCATTTGACTCCTCTTTCTGAATTTTTAATTAGTCTTATAGAGAAAGTTGGAATAATAGAAACTTAGATGAGAAGGACCTTTAGAAAAAATCCGGAATAACTATTTTAAAAAAATACAGACTTTATAATTGCTTCTGAGAATCTCTGGGGGACTAGCTGAAGGATTCCTAAAGTTTTGAAAATTCAAGTATATTTAAGTCTCTCATGTAAAAGGGTTTAGGATTTGCAGATAGCCTGGGCATATCTTTCTATATAATTTTTGTTTGTTTGTTTGTTTGTTTGTTTGTTTGTTTGAGACAGAGTCTCTCTCATGTAGCCCAGGCAGGCCTTCATCTCAATATATAGCTGAGGATTACCTTGAATTTCTGATTCTCCAGCCTCTGCCTTTCAAGTGCTGGGATTACAGGTGTCCAGCACAATGCCCGATTCATGCCATTCTGGGTCTTGAAACCAAGGCTTCATGCACAGTAGGCAAGCTATCTACCGCTTGAACCACATCCTCAGCCCATTTGTTTGTTTTGTTTTTGTTTTTAGGATAGGACTTTTATAACCCAGGATAACCTCAAACTCTGTATGTGACTGAGGCTCACTTTGAACTCCTGATCTTCCTGCTTTCATCTCCCAAGTTCTAGGACTACAAGAGTATGCCACCACACCTGATTTCCCTGCGTATTTTATATCTTTGTGATTACTTATACTACCTAGTACATTATAATGATACATAAATGGTTGCTCGATTCTATTTTTAAAAATTGTTTATTTGCGCCTGGAGAGATGGCTCAGTGGTTAAAAGCACTGACTGTTCTTCCAGTGGACCCAGGTTCAATTCCCAGCACCCACATAGCAGCTCACAACTGTCTGTGGCTCCAAGAGCTGACACGCTCACACAGACATACATTCAGGCAAAATGCCAATGCACGTAAAATAAAATAAATTATTTGAAAAAATTATTTATTTTTATTTTATGTGTATTGGTGTTCTGCCTGTATGTATGCCTATGTAAGGCTGTTGGGTCCCCTGGGACTGTAGTTCCAGGATCCTCTGGAAGAACAACTCAGGTCCTCTGGAAGAACAGCCAGTGCTCTTAACCACTGAGCCATCTCTCCAGTCCTATCAGGGAAATGTCTGTATATATTCAGTACATATGCAACCCACCTCCTAACGTTTCAGCCTGTGGTTGAAACTACAGAGGCACAGTCCATGAATATGGAAGTCTGACTTTCTTTCTTTCATTCTCTTTCTGTCTTTCCCCTCCCCACCCCCATCTCTCCCTCCCTCTTCTTCCATCTTCTCTCTCTTCTCCCCCACTTCCTTTTCCTCCTACCCCCTTTTTGGTGTTTTGAGACAGGATCTTCCTGTGTAGTCCAAGCTGGTTTCCAACTCACTATCCTTTGGCTGTATATTTAGAGATGTTCTAGCTCTACAGAGTTCCCCAGCTAGACGTGCTCCCTATATGGTAGTCCGTTTGTTAGTTGGTGGACTTACATTGACACATCAGTATTACTTTAATCCACAGTTTATAGTAGATTCTGTTCTTGATACTGTACATTTTATGAGTTTTCATAAATTAACTTTTCAATTTGTAAAAAAGAAAGGAGGGGCTGGAGAGCTGGCTCAGTGGTTAAGAGTACTGGTTGTTCTTACAGAGGACCCAGGTTCAGTTCCCAACACCCACATGGTGGCTCACAAATGTCTGTAACTCTACTTCCAGGAGATCCGATGCCTACTTCTGACCTCTGTGGGTACCAGGCATGTACTTGGTACATAGATGTGTATGTAGGAAAACTGTTCATACATATAAAATAAATCTAAAATATATATTTCAAAAATAAGGAAGAAAATCCAAAAAATTCAAGTGATTTCTTTCAGAGCTCACAAATAGTGACTAGCAGGAATAATCAAATAATCTCCCCACTATGTGTGTGTGTGTGTGTGTGTGTGTGTGTGTGTGTAAATATTTGCACGTGGTACAAATTTAAGAAGTTTTAAGGCTTTCTAGGGGAATGGTTCTCTCACTAGCTAGCCTCTTCCTAGAAGCAGATCATTTTGGAAATTTCCACCAGTGATTGAACTATGATCTTAAATTTCAAGCGAAGGACCAACAGAAGTATCCTTTAAAGCTGTAGGAGTGACAGGTGTTAGATTATCAGTTCTGAGTCTGTGGTGTAGTTGAGTGGAGATGCCAGGTCCTCCAAACATATGTAGGTTCCGGTCTGACCCCATGAAGGACTTAATTGTGTGACCTTAGGTGACATTTTTATCCTTTGAATTGTAGGAATGAAAAGGTAACGTTGTTTGTTTGTTTGTTTTTAGATGTGGTCTTATGTAGTCAGGCTGGCCTTAAACTCCTCCTCATCTTTTTCCTCCACTTCCCAAGTGCTGATTTTACAAGCATGTGCCACCATGCCGGTGAAATAAGGTAACTCTTGGTAGGTTCATAGCATACTGTAGCACATAAGTGCTCAAAAAACTGTCAGTTCCTTTTTGGCTTAAAGAAACTATGTTTTAAAAAAAGACTGTTTTAGGCAATATGTTCTGAAAGCTTGCACAGTGCAAAGTACTTGCTATATTAGGTAACAGCCTTGTTCTTTTTCTTCTCACATGTCTTAATTAAACTCAGCAAGTGCATTAAAAGTTCTAGAATGCCACTATCCAAAAAGTCCCTGTACTGCAGTTGAGGGCAGCATTTGACTCGCTCAGTCTTTAACAGGTAAAATCAAGATCCAACCTGTGCTAAATTTCAATGTTTTATTCAGTCATCTCAGTTCCATCTGATTCTGAGTAACCCCATCATGATTGTATTAAGATGAAACTATACATTAGGACAACAGTTTCATTTATTGTGGTATCAAAAATAATTTTAAGATGGGTGGTGGTGGCACCTGCCTGTAATCCCAGCACTTGGGAGGCAGAACCAGGTGGATCTCTGTGAGTTCGAGGCCAGCCTGGTCTACAGAGTGAGATCCAGGACAGGCACTAAAACTGCACAGAGAAACTCTGTCTCAAAAAATGCCAACCAAAAAAAAAAAAAAATTTAAAAGCGTAAAATTAAGCTTACATTTGTATGTAGCTGTGCATTTCACTTAAAACATGAACTATCATACTTGGCCCTTACGCTGAAAACTTAATACCTGTATGATAAGTATAAAAGCTGAAACAGAGGGGCTGGAGAGATGGCTCAGCAGTTAAGAGCACTGGCTGCTCTTGGAGAGGACCTGAGTTCAATACCAGTATCCACATCATGGCTCACAACTGCTTGTAATTCTAGTCTCAGGGATCAGAGACCCACTTCTGACTTCCTTAGGCACTGGCACTTATGTGGTGCACGTACAAATGTGTATTTAGGCGAACACTCATACACATAAAGTGAAAACCTGAAAGATTTAAATGTCATTGGAGCTGTAGTTCAATGGTAGGTTATATGTCTAGCATGCAAGAAACCCTGGGTTAATCCCCAGCCCCACATCAAAACAAATAGCATTTTCATGATGGTGTGAGGCTATAATCCCAGCATTTAGGAAGCAGAGGCAGGAGGATTCAAGGCTGCCTTGGGCTACCCAGTCAGTGAGTATTGGCCCAGTGGGAGCTACATGGCAAGATCTTGTCTCAAAAACACCACAAATGTGGCTAAAAAGAGGCTCGGTGGTTGAGTACATACTGCTCTTCCAAAGGACTGGAGTTTGGTTCCCAGCACCCACATCCCATGGCTCAAAACTGCCTGGAATTCCAGCTGCAGGGGATCTCAATCCCCTTTTCTTATTTCCATGGGTGCCCAAGCACATGTGGCATACAGACACATTTACATACACACAAAAAGGTCACTTAAATAAAATACCCAAGCAAGCAAACTAACAACCTTTCAAAAATGTCTTATCCTTCAGGCATGGTGTCTTTAATCTCAGCATTTGAGAGGCACAGGCAGAGGCAGGTTGATTTCTGTGAGTTGAAGGACAGTCTGTCTCAAAAAAAAAATTGTATCCATATTTATTCAGTGTATGATTTTGGGCAACCTCAGAGGTAGCAGAATCAAAATTCACACCCAGGTTCCCTATCTCCTGGCCCCCTAGTCCTCAGTAGCTAGAGTACTCTCCGAGGGCTGTGCTCAAGACTAGTAATAAGAACCGCTCTGCAGTTCAAAATCTGCTGCTCTGCAGGGACCAGAGTCAGATTCCTTGCGTCCTTGTCAGGGGGCTCACAGCTTCTGTGACTCCAGCTCCAGGGGGCATTCAGCCGCTCTGGCTTCTGTGAGCACCACAGACACACTCCTACACATAACACACAAGACTGTAATGACAGTCTCTGAAATGAGAGTGTAGCTTGTGTGGATGCCTTTCTATTTTGTTTTTTCTGAAACAGAAACACATGATTGTTTGACCTTTCCCCTGCCTTTCTCTTATAATCTAAATTTCTAACCAATTCTACTGGAGATATCCTAGCTGTTAGAAATATGGATAAACTGATCAGTATAAAATCTAGCCTTATGTTCAGTTTTCCTTCCAAAGTTGAGGTTCCATAATCCTGTTAAATTAATTAGCACTTGTCAAGTGGTCTATAGCTGTAGGTTTGGTGAAGAGATAACTGGGAATGTGGCTAAGTTGCTGGGATGCTTGTCTAGCATGTGGGAAGCCATGGGTTTCATCCCCAGCATACATAGCACATCAACTTCATGTGGTAGCACATTCAATCCCAGCACGGGGGAGGTGGAATCAGGAGGATTAGAAAGTTCATAGTGAAAAATAAATAAATCAAAAATAAAAACAAAACAAAAACCCAGGCATAGTGGTGCACATCTTTAATCCCAGCTCTTGGGAGGCAGAGGAAAGAGGATCTCTGTGATTTAAGAGGCCAGCCTGGTCTACACAGTGAGTTCCAGGACAGCTAGGGTTACATAATAAGACCCTGTCTCAAACAAACAAACAACCACCACCACCAAAACAAAACAAAAAAGCAAGTTCATAGTGAGTTAGAGGTTAGTCTGGGCAACATGAGCCCTTACCCAACTAAACAAAGATGCAGGACATTATAACTTCTTCATATAAGTAGATTGTTTGAGAAAATAAAAACCAAGTTCTTTTGCTCACTGTGTCTTTTCTCTAGTTATTCTCAAGAGTATGTGCCAGTACCTACTGAGTGTATAGCAGTACCTACTGAGTGTATAGCAGTACCTACTGAGTGTATAGCAGTACCTACTGAGTGTGTGCCAGTACCTACTGAATGCAGATGCTTTGCCAGGTTGATACAGGAATAACTGAGGGCCAGCCCCTGCCCTCAGGGACCTGCCACTCAAGCAGAGAGTGCCAGTAGTGTTCAGTGTATACATACTGAAGAATGTCCAGAAATAGGGATCCATCCTTCATTGTACCATAGTCCTCTGGACCCAGATAAAGGTGTGAAGGACTGGAGAAATTAACAGACACCTTCAAAAGCTGAGAAGCAGTCAGAGAGGAATGTGGAAATCTCCTGAAAGGGACCAGAAATCCCAGACTCTGTAGGGACTTCTGCACTACTTTGTATCCTCAGTCTAACCTGCTTTGACCTGTCCATTTTGGCTTTCATAGCTCCACACTGGCCTCTAAGTTTTATCCCTCAACTCATCTGAAAAGCCACAGCACTCTTCCACTCCCCCTAAAGCAGAGTTGAAAATCCACCTTCAGAATCCATCTTTCCCTTCCCTGCTTCAGCTTTACATCCCTTAGCATTTTGTTAGTGATCTTTGCTTCTGTAAATACTATGAGTAACAGGCAAACTTTCAACCAAACAGGGTTTTATCTTTAGTACCAGGACAGATAGAACAGAAAACAAATCTGTTACACCTTCATCAAGTTGAAAGTTTAGATGTTTCAATAAATATTTGAAACAGCAAAATATAAAATAGGTGCCTAAAATTGGCAGAACATGAGCTGGGTCATTAAAAACAATTTTTTTAAATTTGTTTTTTATATGTATGTGTGTTTTGCCTGCATGTAGTTATGTGAACTTGGTGCCTGTGAAGGTCAGAAGAGGTCTTTGGATCCCATGAAACTTGAATTGCAGACAGTTGTGAATCACAATGTGGGTGCTGGAAATCGAACCCTGGTCCTCTGCAAGAGCAGCAAGTGCTCCTAACTGCTGAACCATCTCTCCAGCCCTGAGCTGGGTCATTTGAAATGTACTGTTGGGGCCAGCAAGATGGCTAATTGAGTAAAGGCACTTGCTTGCCACTACATCTGATGGACTGAGTTCAATTCCAAAAATTAATATGGAAGGAGAGAACTGACTCCTGCAAATAATAATCCGATTTCTACATGTATGCTGCACACATGCATGTGCACACATGCACACACACACATATATAATACATATGCACACACATGATCATACACACATACATATACACACATGCATAAGTAAATAAAATTCAATACATTTTAAAAAATATTTTCTTTTTTTGAGACAAGGTTTCCCTGTGTAGCCCTGGCTATCATGGAACTCACTCTGTAGATCAGGCTGGCCTTGAACTCAGAGATTTCCCTGCCTCTGCCTCCCGAGTACTGGCTGGGATTAAAGACATGTGCCACCACTGCCTGGTGTAATAAAAAAAAAAATGAAATGAGTAGTATTGCCTGCCTTACATCTACAGCATCCAGTCTGGTCATTAAGATGTAGCACAATAGTACAATTTTTACAGAACACAAAAGAAGTTGGATTTTGTTTTTCTTCCTTTCTTCTTTTCTTCCTTTTTTTTTTTTTTTTTTTTTTTTTTTTTTTTTTTTTGAGGCAGGGTCTCTCTGTATAGTCCTGGATTTCTCTATGTAGACCAGGTTGGCCTTGAACTTTATAGCGATCCTCCTGCCTCCGCCTCCTGAGTGCTAGGATCAAAGGCGTTCACCACCATGCCTGACTTTTAATTATTGTCCCAGTCAGTCCAGGACTTATGGAAAGACAGAACTGTTTACTATTTTCCATCAAGGAAGCTTAGCAGGTATAGACTTGGGCTCAGTTCACGAAGGAATACTATTGACATTGGAAAAGAGGTGGTAACCGTGTATGTATCAAGCAGAAGCATTGAATGCTTTGAAATATCAATGAAATACCATTCATCAAGTTAAGCCAAAGGGACGACATTGTCTCTAAATCTGAAAACTATTGCTGTATTTATATACTTCTTTTTAGTTAGAGCCCTTCCCTTCCCTAGTGATGGTTTTCTGTCCCCGTCATGGGAATGTAAGCTTCTTCAAAGCCAACTTTGCTCATCCCTGTATTTACAGCACCTCAGGCTTGCCTGGCATTTAGCTGGCACCTAGTACATTTTGCTGAGCCTTTTATAAAATAATATATTTGTATAAATAGTTGTACAGGTTTTTTTTTCTAAATAGAAAATCATTGATTTCTTATTGGAAAATGCATAAGAGTTTTAGTGAGTTTTAGGATCAATAAAAATGTATGCCTGTGAGAAATCTGCTTGATTGAGGCCTTGTTAAAGTTTGAGTCCAGGGTGTGGCTCTGGGGTGGAAGGCATGCTTAGCATGCTTGAGGCTCTAGGCTCAGTCTTGTGCACTGCAAAAAAATAAAGTAAAATTAGAAGTGTGGCTTTATCAAGCCATCAAAAGATGCTGATGCGAAAGGATGGCTCCACAGCACTTACCTCTGAGAACACAGGCTCCAGAGGCAGACAATAGGCCCTTAGGTTATCTGGGAGATCTCTTCTTCTACCTCCTGTAGTTGGTGATGCTGTAATTAGCCTGCATATTACCTCTGAACACAGCCCTTCAAGGCCCTTCATTTGCAGCTTATGGAAATTAGATCATGCACAGGAAGCAGACTCTTTAGTTATCAGGTTCCACAGAGGAGTGAGGAGGCATGAGGAGCGTGGAAAGTTAGAGTTCATTTAATTTAAAGAGACAGGGTTTGCTGGAAAAACAGCTTTTCCCAGTCTACATGTGGCCCTCCACAAGCTTTCATCTCTCAGAAGTAGCATTGATTTGTACCCCAGCCCTCTCTTTTAAGTTTCCCTGTTCTTTAAATAAAGCTGCTAAAACTAACAGGGAGAGTTTATATGTGCGTGTGTGTGTGTGTGTGTGTGTGTGTGTGTGTGTGTGTGTGTGTACACCCCATGTGATATGTAGCCCTAGCTGGCTTGGAATTTACTGTATATACAAGGCTGGGCTTGAACTCGTGTGAGGCAATCCTCCCATCTGTCTCCTAAGTACTAGAGTTACAGGCATTTGCCACCATGTCCAGTTTCAGATTATTATAATTTTTAAAATACCGACGTGATTATTACATTCACTTTTTGTGTGTTGTATGTATGTGTACGTGTTCATGGGTATATGTCAGCATGTCTGCGCATGCATGTGCAGAGGCCAGAGGTCAGTGTTGGTTGTCTTCCAGAGAGACAGGGTCTTTCACTAAGCGGGGGCTCATGGAGTTGGGTAGACTAGCTGGTCAATGAGTCCCGGGGATACTTCTGCCTCTGCTCCCTAGCACTAGGGTTACAGGCACCCTGTGGCTATGCCCAGCTTTTATGTGGGTGCTAGGGATCAAATTCAGATGTTCATGTTCTCACAGCAAGTGACTGAGTCGTCTCCCCAACACCAACTTATTGTCTCTCCCTTAAAGATGATTGCTGTATAGCCCAGGTTGACCTGGAACTTGTTGTGTAGACCAGGCTGGCCTAAACTTTCAGTGATTTTCCTGATTCTGCCTCGATGCTACTGGGATTATAGAGATGAGCCATAATGTCCCCCCCCCTTTAAAGATAGAATTTCTTACTCTAGCCCTAGCTGGCCTCAAACTCACAGCAATCTTCTTGCCTTGGTCTCCTGAAGGCTGGGGTTTGGGGCTGTGAGCTACCATGAACATATCCTTTGAGTATTTCTTGACTTGGAGAGAATAGAACAGCCATATAGCTTCAGAGTCTGGAAGTGATGAACCACAGTAAGCTGTTTTGTTTCTAATCTAGGTTTTAGTTTAATTTCCCTTTTCTTTCAGCTCTGAAGATTTAGTCCCGAACAGGCCCCACCACCGAGCTCAAGGCCTCGTCCTTCAGACTGGTTTTCAGTTTCCCTATTTGTTAATAGTTAACTGTTAATCAGCCTTCAGCAACAGGACAGTTACTGTACAGATCACAGTAGATACTTCAGGGGGCTCAGAGGCAGCCAGAAGCTAGGAAGGAAAGGGGTCAGGAAATGGGTGAACCCCCTGGCTTTGGGCTGTTTTTCAGTGAGAAGGTGCTGGAACTCACTCACTGTTAGCTGCTTTCAGCCAACATAGCTCCATTGCCAGGTTCAGCACAGCCTTGGACTAGACTGTGTGCCTTCAAAGAAAGTGCTGTGTAAGATAAACTCGAGTTCTGTGGAAGGTCGGTGTTGGGGGTTGTCTCACTGTGTCCTTGTCCCTAGGTGTGTGTGGTGGCTAACGAGCCTCTCCCCGTGGTGCTGGACGCCCTGCTGCCGCTCCTCGGGGTGCTCTTTTCTCTCTACTGTTTTACCAAGCAGAGTGTGTCTCACATAAGGTAGGCAAACAGAATTTATTTGCTTATAACTAGAGTCCCGTTTGTTTGTAAACAGTGAACTTTAAATTAGCACACTATTTTCTTTCAAAGGCAGGAAGATGTTTGGGGATTCTCTCACTCAGTTATACAGAAAAGAACAAGGTTTTTGCAGGTTGAGGGGAATTGGATGTAGTTTTTGGGATGATTTTCTGTAGCCTGTCCTATATAATAGAAGTGAAAGGTATTTCCATGGATAAACATGCCATTGTTTGATCAGTAAGAAATGCTGTATTTTACTGTCTCTGGGAAGGAGGGAGCAGGTGATGGATCATCATGTCCTGGTGGGTGTTGGAGAACAAGTTTGAAAAGCATGGATGTGAATGTAATACATCACAGCTTAGTCTGATTTCTCACTAATGATGTAGAGTGTTTATTATAAAAGGAAGGGGCTTCTCAGTCATCCAGAAAACACTTCTGTGTTACTTTAAAACTGCTTCATTTAGGGGCTGGAGGGATGGCCCAGTGGTTTAGGAGCCATGGCTGCTCTTGCAGAAGACCCTGCTTCGATTCCCAGCACCCACATGGTAACTGACAACTGCAAGTCCGGTCCCTGGGTATCTGATGCTGTCTTTTGGGCTCCAGTGAGCACTGCATATACGCAGTGCACAGACATACATGCAGACAAAACATTCATACACATAAAATGAAATGAACAAGTTAATTTTTAGAAAGACTGATTTTGTTTTACCTGTTTTCAGTCATTTGTGGCATTTCTTCCACATGGTAAGAGTTTATAGTTACATTCTTTCTGAAGTCTATAGAATTTTGATTTGGGGCAGGCTAAGGATGTAGCTCAGTAGTAGAGCACGTGCCTGGTACGCATGAGGCCCTTGGATTTTATCCTTAGCATTACAGAGAAAAAAGAGAAAGCAAACAAAACCTGGCATGTAATCTGATACACAACAGTAGTACTTCTTTACTGGGTTACTGTGAAGACAGATGTGCACTGGAGTCCTTGGCACAGTCCCTGGCAAATAGTCAGCTCAATAACTCACAGCATGGCTAATGGTGAAGAAAGAGACTCAACTCTGTGTAGCCATGTCCAGCCTAAGAAAGAAAATCTTAAAAAAACCTCTAGGGCGGTGGTGGCGCACACCTTTAATTCCAGGACTCGGGAGGCAGAGCTAGGCGGATCTCTGTGAGTTCGAGGCCAGCCTGGGCTACCAAGTGAGTTCCGGGAAAGGCACAAAGCTAGAGAGAGAAACCCTGTCTCAAAAAACCAAAAAAAAATTGAAAAAAGAAATAACAAAACCAAAAAAACCTCTAGCACTGTTCCATTCTCATCAAAGACTGACAAGGAGGGTGCGGGTATCAATTCCAGCCTCTTCTGGTTAGAGGCTGATAAAGGAATCATCAGTCTTTTGCTCATGTGCTATTTCTTGGTCACCAGCTGTTGGTACCCTGAGAAGAATTTGTTTTTCAGTGGAAGCTTTCATTCATAGTGTCTCAGCACAGGTAGAGCACACTTGAAGCAGGAGAAAGAAAAATCACATGGTGCTCACGTGGCGACCAGAGCTGCTTTGAGAACCAAGGGTTGGGCTGTCCCTGGGTGACTTCCAGGGCATTTGCACTCTGACATTCTGTGCAGCAGCCAGTGACGGGCAGCATTTGGGGACCTGACAGCCCTCTCCTTCTTTTTCCGAATAGCTTGTTAGCTGCGTGGAGTGTGATGACAGGCTCATTCATTCACAACTGCTTTTTCTGCCAGGTCACTTTGCCAAGAGATCTTGTTATGGATTCTGGTGAAGCTGGAAAGGAAGAAGGCAGTTGCCAGCCTGAAAGGATTTTCGGGCTTGGACAAGGCGGTGCCCTCCCTCCATCCTCAGTGTCAGTTCAGAGCTGCCGAGCACGGTGGCATTGTGATTACCGTCAAAGAGGCCCTTAGGTGAGCTCACCCACCCTCTGCTGACAGGCCCGATAGAACTGATATATTGCACCGTTCTGTGAGTCAACCGCTAAGGGGCGCTGATGGAAAGGAAACCAGAAACAGGCAGCCAAGCAGCTTCTGTGTATAATCTTTAAGGAAACCAGAGCCTTAAATGATCCTTCGGGTGTTATTTCAAGATGCCCGCTAATAGTAGGTGGGGTTTACTGGATCCTCACAGCTCCGCATCACAGCGGGCCCAGTTACTGCTCAGTGTTTGCCAGTGAATCCGAGCAAAGGGCAGCACATGTTCACTCTTAACACCAGAGCAATCCAGTTCTGTTTCTGATTCAGAAAGCACTATGGATTTGTATGCCCTTAGTGGTCTTTTTTTTTTTTTAATTAAAAATTATTTATGTATTTATTTTATATGTATGGTGTTTTGTCTGCATGTATGTCTGCGTGCATGCCTGGTGCAGCAAAGAGTGTCCAATCCCCTAGAACTGGAGTTACAGATGGTTATGAGCCACTGTGTGGATACTGGGACTCAAACCCAGGACTTCTGGAAGAGCTCTTACCTGCTGAGCCATCCCCTTGCCCCTCCCCAGCCTTACTTAAGGGAAACTGTCTGATTACTGAAATTGGTAATTTTATAATGAGGTTTGTTTCTCATATGAATGGGTTAGAATTTACTTGATAGGCTGGGCAGTGGTGGTGCATGTCTTAAATCCCAGCACTCGGAAGGCAGAGGAAGATGGATCTGGGTTCGAGGCCAGCCTGGTCTACAGAGTGAGTTCCAGGACAGACAGGGCTACACAGAGAAGCCCTATCTGGAAAAAACAAACAAACAAAACCAACCAACCAACCAACGAAACTATATTAGTAGAGTGGACAGTTTATTTCTCCAACTCCCAAGGTTTTTTTTTTTTTTTTTTTTTGTGTGTGTGTGTGTGTGTGTGTGTGTGTGTGTGTGTGTGACACTGGAGATTGACATGCATACTGGCAGCTGAGCTGTGCTCCTAGCCCTGCCAGTCTGTATTTTACATACTTCCGCTTTCTAATGATCTGTGGAGGGTGCTGTTTTCTCAACCTAAGCTTCTGTTGGCTATCGACATGTAGTATGTCACTGGCCCAGCGGCTCCCTTCTGGTCACGTCCAAAGCGTTGCTCTTTGTGGAAGTGCGTAAATTTAACTTTATATTCATGATTAACTTGGTGAAAATGTAAAACATACACTGAATATGATAGATGAGGGAAATACAAAAAAACAATATTAAAGCAGAATTATTAGAACAGATGGAAGCTTCCTGAGAATGGTTGAATATTAGCAAGTCTATTAGCTGAGCCCATTGAGTATAAGAGTTTTAAAGTATTTGGCATGTTTAATTAGTACACGTATGTATGAAAAACCTTAGTTCTCATTGAAACTATTATTTTACTTCCTGATGAGAATATAGTTAGTAACCAGTGATTAAATGAATCTCATCCACTGCCAGAAGCAACCACTCCTTAAAATCTGGGTGTCTGTTCCGGTTAGGGTACAGCCCTTTGGGCATTGTAACACACACACACACACACACACACACACACACACACACACACACACACACAAAATGTTACACGAACACCTGAGTTAAAAAAAAAAAAGGCCCGTAGACACTTAAAACAATGAGAGTTTCCAAAAGATTGAAAACTGTGTCTGTGTGTGTGTGTTTCTGTGTGTGTGTGTGGTGTGTGTGTGTGGTGTGTGTGTGGTGTGTGTGTGTGTGTGTGTGTGTGGTGTGTGTGTGTGGTGTGTGTGTGTGTGTGTGTGTGTGTGTGTGTCTGTGTGTGTGTGTGTGTGTGTGTCTGTGTGTGTGTGTGTGTGTGGTGTGGTCATTTGTTCTAAAAGCCTTGCTAGTTCCCCAAGGGCAGGCAGGCAGCTCCATCTGTTTCACTACTTTCGTTCCACTCTGCCCTTAGCCCAGCAGAAGCTTCCAGTAAAAAGTCATTTTAAAGAAATTTTAAGCCAGGCATGGTGGCACACAGCTTTAATCCTAGCACTGGGGAGGCAGAGGCAGGTGGATCTCTGTGAGTACAAGGTCAGTCTGGTCTACAGTATGAGTTTCATGCCTGGACTACATAATGAGACCCTGTCTCAAAATAAACAAACACACAGAAACAAAAAACCCAACTGTATATGAGCATTTAGATATGATCTTTGGAGCTAGATTTTTTACTTTGTTTGTTTGCTTGCTTGCTTGCTTTTTTTTTTTTTTTTTGATTAAGGGTCCAGTTTACCCATTACATTGATGAGGTTTCGTTTCTTTTCTTTTCTTTTTTTTTAAAGATATATTTATTTATTATGTATACAGTATTCTGCCTGCATGTGTCCCTGCAGGCCAGAAGAGGGCACCAGATCTCATTACAAGTGGTTGTGAGCCACCATGTGGTTGCTGGGAATTGAACTCAGGACCTCTGGAAGAGCAGTTGGTGATCTTACCCACTGAGCCATCTCTCCAGCCTGCTTGCTTGCTTTTGAGACAGGGTTTCTCTGTGTATCCCTGGCTATCCTGGAACTTGCTCTGTAGACCAGGCTGGCCTCAAACTCTTGGAGATCCTCCTGCCTCTGCCATCTGCGTGCTGGGATTAAAGGCACGCACCACCACCTCTGGGCTTATCCTTTTTATTGTTGCTGTTTGTTTACTTACTGTATCTTAGGCTAGTCTAAGTATGTAGCCCAGGCTGGCCTCAAACTTGAAACAGTCGTCCTGCATCATCCCAAGTTGTGATTATAGGGATGAGCCACCACACCCAGCATCAATGATCATCTTTTTTTTTAGACACACCTGACATTTTTTGTTTTAATTATTCAATGATAATCCTGAAAGCCACTTCCTTCAGGAATCGTTTCATCTTTGAGAAATAAATGATCATACAGGGTATAGTAGCTTAGTTTCTAATAATAAACACTTTGCATTCTTCAGCAAGGAAAGTATTTTCAAGGTCTGTCTAAAGATTGTCTACATGGAAATAGTGTTACTTTAGAAGGTTACTATGAGGGTTCAGCCTCTGACTTGACAGAGTAGGGTAGAAGCGTTTGTGCTCAGGCCTGGACCCCAGTTGATTCCTGGATCCCACAAGGTGTCAGGAAAGAACCGATGCCTGAGAATTGTCCTGTGACTTCCACATGCAGCTTTATGCCAATGCACATGTGCCCCTGTAGTCACACACACAAAATAAAATAAACTTTTAAAAAAGAAAATTACGGAGGTTTCAAGAGAAAAATGCTGTGTTTGGTGACACTGACATGAACATTCTTACCCACTGTTGCAGCAATGATGAAGATGAAGCCCTGTACCAGAAGGTGTCTTCGGAGCAGAGCCAGATGGAGCATCTTGGGGACTTGCTGTCCCACTGCCAGCAGTGTGGTTTGGCAGGAGACTTCTTCATCTTTTGTTTGAAGGTAGGAGCTCACAGTCACAGCTCTTCATTCTGGGGCAGCTCCAAGAAAGCCTTTGACTTTTTAAGGCATTCATAATTTTAGGTCCTAAAATTTAGCTTCCAGTTGAGGGCAAATGAACAGAAGACAAAGAGCAATTCAGTTCCCAATAGCTTTGGAGTGGTCAAGAGAGAGACGCATCCGTGGGACCGATGGAGTGGTCAAGAGAGAGACGCATCCGTGGGACCGATGCGCTCTGACTCCTCTGCGGGTAGTTTGCATTGAAGTGTTAGACATGAACAAAGCTGCCCTGTTGATGCAGGAAAGAGTTAATCTGCGCTCCGTGTTGACAGTAAGAAGTCTTTTGAAGTTAATAGCAGGTTTTACAGCCGCAGAGTAATCCCTTACCCTTCTGACGGTTGTGCTGTCAGGTATTTGGAAGGGAGACTTAGCCGTTCTGCCTCCCTCGTTCGCTCTGTAGCCACATGAAACCTTTCCGGTTCTTGCTGAGTGCCCTGTGTTTCCTCTGGCCCTAATCTCCAGAAGTAACTTGCACCCCATAGCATTAGCTCCGCCTGATGTCTGCTGGAGACCTCCAGCTTTGTTTGTTCCAGTTCTCAAGTCTGTCCTAAGGGAGGGTCTGTGGAGTTTAAGGTTGAGTGGTGGCTGGGAATGCGAAGCTGAGTGCTTCTAGAACTTGGAATAGGGATATTTCTTTTCTAAGCTTTCTCCATGTTCATTCTCCTGTCCATCTCAG
Source organism: Peromyscus eremicus (assembly GCF_949786415.1). NCBI lineage: Eukaryota > Metazoa > Chordata > Mammalia > Rodentia > Cricetidae > Peromyscus > Peromyscus eremicus. The sequence goes on along the minus strand of NC_081420.1, from coordinate 101,505,960 downwards.
CCGCACACTGATATTCGAAGGAGAGATGCTCTTATTTGTATGCTTTGTTTTCAGCTGTTCTTTGGTTAAGAGCATTGACTGCTCTTCCAGAGGACCTGGGTTCAGTTCCCAGCACCCACAAGGTAGCTTACAGCCTTCTAGAATCCAAAGCCTCCTTCTGACCTCTATAGGCAACGCACACACACAAAGTGTACATACATACACACAGGCAGAACACTCATAAACATAAAAGAAAAATAAATGAATCTTCTTTTTTTTTTTTTTTTAATGATCTAAACCAGCCAGGTGTGGTGGTACATGTCTGTAACAGCAGCACTCTGGAAGCAGAGACAGGAGGAGGATTTTGAATTTCAGGCTAGCACAGGTTACATAATGAGATTGTTTCCAAAAACAGAGCAAAGTGCCATCACCACTACCAACCCAAAGAGCTTTATTCTAAACCTCAGGTTGATTTGTTTGTTTTTTGAAGGGTCTCATGTAGCCCAGGCTGGCCTCAAAATATCTAGCCAGTGATGATCTTAAACTGATCTTTCTGCCTCTACTTCCTGAGTGCTAGGATTACAGGCATGTGTTACAGAGTTCTAGGGATGGACCCTAAGGATTTGTGCATGCTAGGCAAGTACTCTGCCAGCTAAACTCTATCCAGCCAGCACAGGCTTCTTAAACTGTGGGTCACGACCCCAGATGAGGTCACATAAGTGAATGTGGGGGTGGGTCACAAAACATTTGTCAATACTGAAAGGTTTCTGACCACAAAATAACCAAAACTTAATTGAAAATCAGGTGGGGAATGAGCTCAGGGCATTTCTGACAGCTCTTGGACCACACAGTGTCACTGAGGCCTTGGTTCTGAACACTCAGCATATGCCCTTTGCAGAGTGCAGGCCCTCATGCCACCCAGTGCCAACAAGCCCAGCCTGAGACATCGCCACTCTGATTTGAGGTTGTTGTATAGTATCAACTGCTTTTATAGAAACAGTGGTTTAACTGGAAAACAAAGATTTTTAATATTTTTCCAACCATCATTCCTCAGCAGGTAAATATTAAATTAGTTTATCTTTTAATTTTATTTTGTTAGATTTTTTGATTTTAAAAAGTATTGGTTGAGGGACTGGAGAGAAGCTCAGAGGTTAAGAGCCCTTGCTACTCTCCCTGAGGACTTGAATTTGGTTCTCAGCACCCATGTCAGGCTGCTCCAACTGCTCAAGTGCCACAGGATCTAACACCACCTTGGGTGTCTGCATTCACATGAACAAACCCAGACCCAGACACATATACAATAATAATTTTTTTTGGATTACTGACTGGGCTGCTGAACTTGATCTTTCATTAAAAAGAATTATTAAATGAATTTTGGCCTTTGATTAGGTCAGAATTTTGAGTAAGTTCTGAAATGGCCCTCAACTGATTCTCCAATTTTGTATCACATAGTTAAGCAAATTTGAGTTCTCTGCATTGATGTTTATAAAATCAAAATGTCACCATGCGATGGTGGCACATGCCTTTAATCCCAGCACTTGGGTGGTAGAGGCAGGTGGATCTCAGTGAGTTTGAGGCCAGTCTGGTCTACAAAGCAGGTTCCAGGACACCCAGGACTGTTACACAGAGAAACTCTATCTCAAAAAACAAAAACAAAAACAAAAAAAATCAAAATATCGATCTACTCTGAGAAACATTGAAGATGCTGTATATCCTGCAGTATTAAATATTCAATATTGAATTCTTCATGTAAAATTAATCAAGCAAACCCATCTCATTAGTATGCAAATTAGTTCATCTTTAATAAATGGTAAAAGCATATGTATGCCAAAGAATTGTCTTAAAGTAAATTTCTTTATAATTTATTACCAATATTTGCTTGACTAGTATACTTGTTTTATGTACAACCGTACATGGAATTGTATTAAAATTTCTCAGGGAAAAGAGATTGTAAGTGGAAATGTTTAGGAAGCCCTGCTTGAGGCCAGGGAAACTTCACCTTGGCAAAATTGACATTTGGCCTAGATAAGTGTGTTCTCTGGTGTGGTTGTCTTGTTCTTTGTAGGATTTTTAGCAGCATCTGTGACCTCTCCTCACTAAATGCCTGTGTTAACCCCCAATCATGACATCGAAGATGTCTTGCAGACATTTCCAAACGTCCCCCAGGGAGGAAAATTACCGGGCGCAGTAGAACACCATTACTCTTGGCTGTCAGCTACTTCAGCAAAGCGCTAGTTGTTGGGGAACTTAAGGGCTTCCTTCTGTGGAAATTCACAACGGGGGACAGTGAAAGCTTCCCAAGCCCACAATTCACTGTGAATAGAGTTGATTTCTGACTTTTTGAAGGAAAGCCATCTAATGGTCTCTGACTTTGGCTGTTCTATCACCTGAGGACTCAGTTCAAAGAAGGCTAGTGTGTAAAAATATTGTAAAAACTTTGTCAAGTTCTTTTTTTACACTTACTATTTATTTGTGTGTGTTTTAGTATGTGTGTGCATGTATGTACACTGTGCATGTGTGGAGGTCAGAGGACACCTTTCGTGAGTTGGTTTTCTCCCTCAAACCAGTGCTCTGTGTGTGTGTGTGTGTGTGTGTGTGTGTGTGTGTGTGTGTGTGTAAGTTTATATATATGGTATCATAACATGCATATTACTCTACAGCTTATGTTTTCTTTTCCTTTTTCTTAGTACTGGGAATTGAACCCAGGGCTTATATATACTAGACAAGAACTCTATCATGAAGTTATGCCCCTAGCTCTTTTTACTTCTTAATTTTGAGGCAGGTCTCACTGAGTTGTTAGGGTGGTCTTGAACTCACTCCGTAGCCTTGTGGGCCTCAAACCTTCAATCCTTTTCCCTCAGCCTCCCGAGTAGCTGAGATTACAGGAGTGTGTAACAAATACAGATTACTTCCTTGGATGTGAATTTCTATATATGTTTGCCAAGTCCTGAATGCCACTGGCTCTTTCTTCTTCGCTGTCTTTCATCCCCTCTTCAGGAGTTGTCTCATCTGGTAGTGGAAAATGAAGCAGAGGTCAATCCCTCGCCCTCGTGTTCTACAAGCCTGTTGGAACTAGAGCAACACCAGGCTCTCCTCATAGAAGACCAAGAGCAGAAGCTGCTGGTTCTGCAGGTGCTGGCTGTTCTGTGTGAGAGAATGTCTGAGCAGATATTTACACACATCACTCAGGTTAGTAGCTGTCTGTCACGTTCTGGATCACGTTCTGCTGATATGCTGGTTTCTTTACATTTTTTTCAAAAAATAAATGTTGCTTAGCCAGGCATGGTGGTGCACACCTTTAATCCCAGCACTCGAGGCAGAGGCAGGCATTGTCTACAGAGTGAGTTCCAGGCCAGCCAGGGCTATGTACTGAGACACTGTCTCAAAAATAGTTGTTTAGAGTGCAATTTGGTGGCACCCTTTCCATGTTTCTTGGAATTCTGCTTAAACATGATGGCTATTAATTAAGCTCACACTGGGCCAGCTGAATCGGACTCCTTTCATACTACACCATATGCTTGACAAGCTCCTCATGTGAGTCTCACATACATAAAACTTCTAGAACTGCTTTATATATTTGTGACATTCAACTTTGAGTGCAAATAAAATCAACTAGCCTTTGAAAAATATACTGCTACCTGGCTCCCTTTTAGAGGTTTTGATTTAATATGCCCAAATGAGAGCCTGAAAGTCTTTATTTTTTTAAGTTTCACACGGGCTAATGGTTGTAAAGGAAGGGCTGGAGTGATGGCTCAGAGCCGTGGTTCTCCACCTTCCTGATGCTGCGACCCTTGAGTACAGCTCCTCGGGTTGTGGGGACCCTCCCCATAGCATTACTTTTGTTGCTACTTCATAACTGTCATTTTGATACTGTTATTAATCTAAACATCTGTGTTTTCTGATGGTCTTAGGACCTCTGTGAAAAGGTCAGTTGACCCATGCCCTCCCTCCCCAAAGGGGCCGCGTCCCACAGGTTGAGAACCACTGGTTTAGCGGCGAGAGCACTTGCAGTGCAGACATGAGAACTTGTGTTTGGATACCCAGGACCCATGTAAAAAGCTGAGTGTGATCACACATGTGCCTGTAACCCCAGTTCCGTGCAGGGAAGAGACAGGAGGATTGCTGGGACTTGCTGACCACCAGCATAGGTTGAAAGACTCTGTATCAAATGAATAGGGTAGAGAGGGATAGAGCAGGACACCTGACTTCCTCCTCTGGCTCCCTCATACACATAGGCACAGGTACTTACATATGTGTGCATATGCCACACACACATATACACACACGTGCACACACACAAGTTGAGAATGACTGGAATTCAAATTTGGAAAAAAAAGTGTTAGTTTGGTGTGGTGGCACACAACCTTTAACCCAGCACTTGGGAGGCAGAGGCAGGCAGAGGCAGGCAGATCTCTGAGTTTGAGGCCAGTCTGGGCTACAGAACAGGTTCCAGGACAGCCAGGACTATACAGGGAAACACTGCATCAAAAAACAAACAAACAAACAACAACAAACAAAAAAACCAACCAACCAACTAAAAAAACAACAAAAAACATATTGATAAGATCACTTTAAATTTTATATATCCTCAGATTCACGGTTTATCTCCAGCATCCTATGCAATTTTAAGATATCCTAAAACCAGTGGTTTCAGGGTAGTGTTCCTGAGTGGGTCAGTCCCTGAATTTTATTGAGTGAGCCGTTATTTTTACTACCTTTTCTTTAAAAGTAGGAGGTAAAAGTAATAATGCGTAGACAATACAGGAAGCATATTTTACCCCTTAACCAGAATTCGTTGTGCCTGGCTAGTGACAGTCATTTGTGAGACAGTATGATTGTCACTCCAGATCCAACCCTCCAGCTCTTTGTGTGACTGTCATTGTTGCTAAGCAGCATTTCGCTGGAGCTCCCGCTGAGAACATTAGCTGCTGCCTGTCAGCTCTGACTTAGCTTGCCTGTTTAATGGGAATTGTGCTCCTGATTTGTGTCCAAGCCCCTCACTCCTTCAGTTCACTGACCCCATGTTACTCAGCAGGGTGATTTGTCCCTCTAGTGTATCTGGTTCCTGAAGACTTCCCCATCCAGGTCTGTTTCTGTCTTGGGGTGCTGGGTGGAAGGGGGGTGGTCTAAAAGCTGATCGGACTTGAGCTTCTGTCCCTCCCTCCTTCACTCCTAATTAAGGAGCAGTAGGGTTGGACTGGACAAAAGATGAGGTGGTCCATTAACTCACCCTTTGCACAGGTTAGTTAAAACGTTCCAGAACAAAAAGAACCACCAGGAAGTACCAAACTTTCCTTTGTAATTTCACTGCTAGCGATGATATTGGGATATTATTTTGAAGCACACACATGCCACAGTCACATGTGTGCACACACAAAGAAAATAAGTTATAAATTGTTTGGTTGATACTATTAGGAATGAAGACTTTTGGTATAAAAAAACATATAAAAACCAAAGAACTAGCATAAAAGCCAGATACTCTTGAATTTCAGTTGGAAATATTAGAATGAATGCATGATCGATGTTTTTGTTTTTAAAAAATGGGAAATCCTAGTGTGGTCCACTGTCAATGCCAGGGACAATGGCAGTCCGCAGCTGTAAGTGCCCTAGGTCCAGAGTGCAGTCTATAAATACCGTTTTCTACTCGAGGTGCTCAGAACGCTCTGGGATAAAGGTTGATTTGAGGTCTAGGGCGAAGATTGTACATTATAAACTTCCAGCAGCTTCATGTGCCCAGGCACAAGGAAGCTGTCTGAATTTAATGGGGCCGTGGCAGTAGCAGTCAGGAGCCACCTTGAAGGGACTCCTGCTGCAGCACACAGCACAACTACAGTATTCAGAGGTCAGTGGCATCGAAGACAGAAAATGGTTTTTAAAAGCTCACAGGATTCTTTAGAGATCGTTAGGGCATTTGGTCTGTATTTTGTAAATTGATAATCAAAGGGAATGGAGAAAGCACTTGTCTTGCCTTTCCTATAGTAATTAGATGCCAGCAAAATCAGATAAGCAAGGAAGGGACATTTTTCTCCATAGGAGAATCACAGGGCTGGCAATGCGGATAATTACTGGTAGACTACTTACCCTGCAGGATGATCACAGCCAGAACCATTAAAAAAGAACTAGAAAATTACATTTTGCAAACCTTTATGAAATCATAGATTTAGGTAATGATTACCATTGTCTGCCAAAATGATTAGAAGGGCTGTGAATGGAAGACTTTATATGTGTTAGGCCCAAAATACCCAGTGAAACTTACTGCCTCCCCCATATTATAAAAAATTTCAAGTTTGAAATAATTTTTAGTAATGCTATTTATTTTGTTTTTCTTTTTGAAGAATTTATTTTTATTACTTTTGAAGTGTGTGTACATATGTACCTGAGCACAGGTGCCTTCAGAAGACAGAGGAGTTAGAGTCCCTAGATCTGGAGTTACAGGCAGTTGTGAGTCAACTGACTTGGTGCTGGAAACTGAACTTGGGTCCTCTGGAAGATCAGCAGGTGTTCTTCACCACTGAGCCATCCCTCCAGCCCCTTGGTGATTTTGGTTGTTGTTGTTGTTGTTATTGTTTTGTTTATTTGTTTGTTGATTTTGGTTTTTCGAGACAGAGTTTCTCTGCATAGCCATAGATGTCCTGGAACCAGCTCTGTACCCCGGGCTGGCCTCTAACTCATAGAGATCCACCTGCCTCTGCCTTCCAAGTGCTGGGATTAAAGGTGTGTGCCGCCACCAATTGGTTTTGGTTTCTGAAGCAATGTCTCATTAAGTAGCCCTGGCTGACCTGGAACTTGCTATATAGACCAGGCTAGCCTAGAACTCACAGAGATCCTCTTGCCTCTACCTCCCCATTGCTGGGATTACATTTGTGTACTGCCACACCTGGCTTTTGTGTATGTGTGTGTATAAAACACAATAATTGTACATAATAATGGGAAATATTTATTTATTGAAAGAATATTGTAGTGAATACCTTGTACCCACTTCCTATATAGATATTGCCATTATAATTTTATTATACTTCATTGCATCTTTATTCATGATTTCATTCCTTTGCATCTTATTTTTCTTTTCTTTTCTTTTTTTTTTGGTTTTTCGAGACAGGGTTTCTTTTCTGGAACTTACTTGGTAGCCCAGGCTGGCCTCGAACTCACAGAGATCCGCCTGGCTCTACCTCCCAAGTGCTGGGATTAAAGGTGTGCGTCACCACCGCCCGGCTGCATCTTATTTTTCATGTACATCTCAGGGTTAATGCAGATAGCGGTGCTTAGGGACTGCGCTGAATATTTTGGCATGGACACATTGGTCTTATGTCACCACTGGTGGACAGACAGGTGTTGTGTGTCGCCACAGTAGGAAGCATAGAGCTCTTGGGAAAGATTCTGACCTTAGCACAGAACCTTGAACCTGTGTCTAATGAAGGAAATGCAGACACTTAGCATACTATGTTAAGCAAAGCCACAAGGAAGCAATCTGCCAGATCCAGAATGTGAAAATCTACAGTGCATGTGTTTCTGTTTCCTCATCAAATAAATGTTATTAAAAAAAAAAAAAAGAATCAGGCTGGGTGTGGTAGCACATGCCTCTAATCCCAACACTCGGTAGGGAGAGGTAGGCAGATCTCAGTGAGTTCAAGGCCTGCTTGGACTACATAGTGGGTTCCAGGACAGCCAGAGCTACATAGTGAGACCCTGACTCAAAAAACCAAAATAAATAAACAAACAAATTAAGGGAACCAGTACTGGGTTTAGATAAATAACTGGAGGGTGGAGAGGTGGCCCAGTCAATGAAGTGCTTACCATGCAAGCACAAGGTAACATCTGTAACCCCAGCACTTGTGGGGTTGGAAGAGGTGGTGGAGACAACAGATCTCTGGCTCTTACTAGCCAGCTGAGATGCGGTATCTCATAAAATCGAAAGCAACAGAGGAAAAGACCTAAAGTCCTTCTCTGCCCTTAGCCTGTGTGCAGACAAATGCATACACACATAAATTAAAAATATTATAGGCAAATTGTGGCTAGGCATGGTGGCATACACCTTTAATGCCAACACTCAGGAGGAAGGGGCAGGGGTATCTCTGAGTTTGAGGCCATCCTGGTATACATAGAAAATTTAGAGAGTTACAGGCCAGCCAGGGCTATACAGTAAGACCCAGTCTTAAAAAGAAAGGAATTATATGAAATATAATTGTGGACCAGGCTTTAGGAGTTATTTAAAAAGTTGAGCATAATAATAGCATGGTAGTAATGTCAAAACCAATTCTTCTTACCTGTTATAAATGCATATTGAAGTACTTATAAATAAGAGAGTAAATATTCAGAGTGTATTGGAATGGCATAGTATCTGTGTTATGGTATATGGAGAAACGAGGCATGCAGTGGGTCTGTCTACTATTGGGGTCCTCCACCAACTCTCAATGCTTCCAGCCCATGATTATGTATTGAGCTATGTGCCATCTCACTCTTCTAGGTACTAAGGTCACAATGCTAACAAAACAGACATGTATCTGCATTCATGGAGCTGACATTCACGTATGGGGAAATAATAAATAAGAAAGCAAAAAATGGAGCTGGAGATGGCTCAGCAGTTGAGAGCAATGGCTGCTCTTCCAGAGGACCAGGGTTCAAGTCCCAGCACCCACATGGCAACTCACAACTGTCTGTAACTCCAGTTCCAGGGGACCCAACACCCTCATACAGACATAAATGCAGTCAAAACACCAATGCACATGAAATAAAAATAAGTAAATCATTACATTAAAAAAAAGAAAGCAAAGAATGTCATATGGTGATAATTTCGTTATGACATGTGTCAGATGGTGATCATTTCTGGAGAAAAATAGAACAAGGAAAAGGGCTGATAAGTAGGTGGCCATGGAGAGCCACAGTGAGGAGATTACTTCTGAGTGAAGACCTGTAGCCAGGGAAGCTGGGAGCTATTGAGATATCCAGATAGAGGGAGTATGCCCCCAGTGTATCAGGACCAGCAAGAAGCCCAGTGCCAGTGCAGGGCAGTGAGCAAGCTTCTTAGTCTGCCCTTTGAGAAACTGCGTCCTTTGCACACTACTGAGCTGGATCACTATAATCAGCAGAGTAGAAATGGTTCTTCATGGTGTTTTTCTTTTTTGATGTTAATTTTGTGTGTGTGACATAAGTAACACAGACTCATTACAGAAACAGAACACAAGAGTGCCTAGTATAAAGACAAGGTATTGATTGACCTGCTCTCCCTGGAAACCATAGACAGGCATCAGTAGAGCAGGAGTGTGTGTGTGTGTGTGTGTGTGTGTGTGTGTGTGTGTGTGTGTGTGTAGGAATGATAGTAGAGAAAGGATGATAGTAAAAATCGAAAGCTACAAAAACAGGTCATTAGCAACCTGAGAAATGGAGAGAAGTTAAGAAGCAAACCTGGAGCCTCAGCAGAGCTGTTGAGATGTTTCTGAACAGAAAAGGAGCCTGGCGTGATGGGGCGTGCCCTAATCCTAGCGCAGAGACCAAAGCAGGAAGGTTGCCACATGTTCTAGGCCAGCCTGGGCTACATAGTGACATTGTCTCGAGAAAATAAGGAAGGAGGGAGGGAGGGAGAGAGAGACAGAGAGAGAGAGAGAGAGAGAGACAGAGAGAGAGAGACAGAGAGACAGACAGACAGACAGACAGACTCTCTCCCCGAAGCAGACAAATAACCAAACATGAGCAAAGGAAAGGGAAACAGTGCAAGTCACTTCCGCAGAAGCCTGGGAATAACAGAAGCACTAGCTACGCTTCGAGATGTGACTGAATGCAGAGCACAACTCGGTGTTAGGGCTATCTGAGATTTAGGGGAACCTTTGATTCTTTTCTGCAACTTCAGATATCCCCCAATGAAAGAATAGAGACTTTTTTAAAAATTTTTTTATTTGTTATGTGGTACACGTGTATAAGGCAGGAGGCCTGGTGGAGGTCAGAGGATGGCTTTGTGGAGTTGGTTCTCTCCTCTCATCTTATCTTTCTTTCTTTTTCTCTTTTTTCTTTTCTTTTTCTTTTTCTTTTTTTTTTTTTTTTTTTTGAGACAGTAGTTTCTCTGTGTAGCCCTGGCTGTCCTGGAACTCACCCTGTAGACCAGACTGTGCTCAAGCTCAGAGATCCACCTGCCTCTGCCTCCTCAGTGCTGGGATTAAAGATGTACGTCACCCCACCTGGCTCTCCTTTCATCTTGGGTTCCAGTGATCAGACTTAGTTGACTAGCTTATAGGGCAAGTACTTCTCTACCTGCTGAACCATCTCACCAGCCTAGAGGTTTACTCTTACTAAATGTTGAAGTCAGGGGACTCTGACTGAAAAGCAGGAGACTTATTCTCATGGATGTGTTCTATCTCATCTCTCCCCACCTGACTGTGGTTCTACTGAGTCAACTGCTTATAATTACTTTACTCTTTAATAATAACATTAGGTATTTGCTGTTTACCAGGTTCCATTCTGAACACATGACAGGTATTAGCTCATTTAATCCTCTTAGTGATCCTATGGAGGTGTGTAACTTGCTGACGAAGTGCTGACAGAGTGGAAGGGGTTGGAGACTGACTGGTGATGTAGTGCATTTCAGCAGGCTGCTGAGAGATGCTGAACGCAAGGACCCTCACTTGGGTGATGGTAAATAGAAAACTCCCCGAAGTCCTAAGAGGCTTCAGTCATTGTGGACCTCTTCCTGGGTTGGCAGCCCCGTCACAGTCACAGCAGGGTAAGCTGCTGTCAAAAGTGGTGCTCCAGGAAGCCAGTCTGGTTGGACACTGAAGGAGTCCTAGCACTTGGGAGGAGGATCAGAAGTTCAAGCTCATCCTTGGCTACATAGTTCAAGCCACCCTGGGCTACATCAGACCCTATCTCAGTGTCCTCACCACAAACAAAAGGAAGTTTAGGAGAAAGGGATTTTGTTGATGACATACATTAATACCTGGCCATTACTTCATAGTTAACAGTTCCCAGGTTCTTTAATAATTTTTTTTTTTTTATTTTTTGAAATTTTCGTACATTTATGCAATGTATTTTGATCATTCACTGCTCCCTTCCTCCAGCTCCCCCAGTGCCCCGGGACCTTGTGTCTCTCTCAATTCCATGTTCTCCTGGTTCTCAGTCGTTTGTTTTGTTTTTACATGCATACAAACAGAAAGCTTCTTCCCTAAGAATAGGATATTTGTTTTCCAGCCTTTTTATTTTATTGTTTTGTTTTGTTTTTTTTCAAGACAAGGTTTCTCTGTGTACCCCTTGGCTGTCCTAGGACTTGCTCTGTAGATCAGGTTAGCCTTTAACTCAGAGATCCTCCTGCCTCTGCCTCCCAAATGCTGGGATTAAAGGCGTGCACCACCATGCCTTGCTGCCAGCCTTTTTAAAACAGTACATAATGGGTCGGGTGAGATGGCTTAGTACATAGAGGTGCTTGCCACCAAATCTCACAACCTGAGTTCAACCCCTGGAACCCATTTGGTAGAAGGAGAGAACAGATTCCTACAAATTGTTCTGACCTCCACACACATGTGGTATGTGTGTGTGCATCACATGAGAATAAGCAAATGTAATGTTTTTAACATTGAAAAATATGTTAGAAAGGAGCTTAGGAAAAGCTAGCTCTAGCAGTTAAATAAGTCTTATGCTAACATAGAAGCTAAATAAAAACAAGGCACACTTTAAAACCTTTTCGGCGGCACAACTAGGTGGCCCCAAATGGTATATAAATCAGTAACGTCCCAGGGTCAGAGAGGGAGGTGGAAATTGCCGGCATTGTTTCTGTGCATGGAACATTTAAATAGCCTTTCCAGTTTCCTGCCTTGTCCCAGAAGACAAGTGTTAACAGGCCATTCTCCCAGCTTTACGCTTGCAGTGAGGATTCTAGCATAGCATGTGATTTGTCTCGAGAGTTAAACATGCAACCTTGCATAGTGTTTAGAGGCTTATTACAACCTATCTCACCCTTCCCATTTACAAAATGATATCTCCCCTTTGAGCCATTAATCCTGAATATACACGTGTGCATGAGTACGTGCGTGAATGTGTGTCTGCTGTTGTTTGTTCAAAGGAGTTTGTACTTAAGATGATTATACCAGGCTCAGTTCAAATGATGCTGACCAAATTAATTCTATTTAAAGGTTATTGATAGCCCACACTATTATATAAAATCTGTGTGAACTATCTTAAGTCTGTAGAAACATTGAAACTTAGAATATGACTCTGAATTATTTATAGATTGATTGGAGATACTGGCTTATAAATAAAATTGGGTATCTTGTTCCATATTCATTGCTCACTAGAATTAATACTGTCAGATGTGGAACTGACAAATCTCCAAGGAGGAAACCTCCTTCAGATAACATTTTAAATGGTCAGAAAGTAATATTTATTTTTATGTATGTATTTGATCAAATACAATACACACACACACACACACACACGTGTGTGTGTGTGTGTGTGTGTGTGTGTGTGTGTACCTGTGTGCCTGTGGAGGTCAAAGGGTGACCTTGGGCATTGATTTTTCTCTCCTTTTCCAACTTGATTTTAAGACAAGATCTCTCTTGCATTTGTTGCTGGGCTGTATACTCCGGGCAAGCTGACCTGTAAGGTTCCAGAAGCCTTCCAGGTGGGACTCTTCCACTCTGTGACATTCCTCATGTCTCTGCCTCCCATGTCACTGTAGGAGTGCTGGGGTTACAGACACATGCTGCCGTTGCCAGCTTTACAGTGAGTTCTGAGTGTCTGAACACAGTCATCAGTCTTGCGTGGCAAGTGATTTTACTCACCTAGTCATTTCTCTGGCCCAGAATTATTTTATTTATTTATTTATTTGTTTGTTTATTATTTACTTTTTGGTTTTTCAAGTTTCTCTGTGTAACAGCCCTGGCTGTCCTGGAACTCATTCTGTAGACCAGGCTGGCCCCAAACTCACAGAGATCCACTTGCCTCTGCCTTCTGAGTGCTGGTTTAAAGATGTGTACCACCATTGCCCAACAAATATTTTTTTGAGATTTTATTTTTTATGTGTATGTTTGTTTGCCTGAAAGTACATATGTGTACCATGTGTAAAGTCTCCACAGAGGCTAGAAGGACAGCATTTGAGCCCCTGGGACTAGAGTTAAAGACAGTTGTTAGCTGCCATGAGGGTGCTGGGAATTGAACCTGGGTCCTCTGGAAGAGCAGCCAGTGTTCTTAACCACTGAGCCATCTCTGCGGCCCCCAGGATTTATTTTTTAGAGTAGTTTTAAGTTCACAACAAGATATAAGATTTTGCATATACAGAGGTTTCTCATGTATCTCCTGTGCCCACATGTCCCTGGCCTCCCCGTTACTACCACAGAGCAATACCTTTGTGACTTCTTTATCTCTTTGTGTGTGTGTGTGTGTGTGTGTGTGTGTGTGTGTGTGTGTGTGTGTGTGTGTATACATGCATGTGTCTCCTGGGGACTTAACCCTTCTACCTGCTAGATGGGCAGTCTCTACCTCTGAGCTACATTCCAGGCCCCTTTGTTGTAATTGATGAATCTACACTAACACATCATTATCACTCAGAGTCTACAGCTTACATTAGGGTTCACTCTGGATGTTGTGCTGTTAATAGGTTACACATGTCTACCATTCTAGTATCCTAGGACTAGATTCACTATCATACCTGTCCTCTGTACTCTATCTAGTCATCTCTTTCTCACTTGTATCCTTTCAGTGGGCTTCTTCACTTTGTAGTATTTCTTCTTACTGATATTTCTCCATGTCTTTTCATGGCTTAATAGGTCACTTATAGTTCTGACTGATTTCCTATTGTCTTTTTTTTAAAGATTTATTTATTTATTATGTATACAGAAGAGGGTGCCAGATCTCATTACAGATGGTTGTGAGCTACCATGTGGGTGCTAGGTATTGAGCTCAGGACCTCTGGAAGAATATCTCTCCAGCCCATGATCTCCTATTGTCTTGACAAATCAGTTTATTTATCCACTTACCTTATAAAGGACATCTTGGTCATCACCAAGCTCTGAGAATAATGATTAGAGCAGCTTTATATAAACAACCATCTGTAGGTTTTTCTGTGACCATAAGTTTCTACCTCCCTTGGCTATATATCAAATGCAATGGCTGGCTGGGACAAGGGAGAATTCTTTTCTTTATAAGAAATGGGTTCTTGGGACTGGGTTTATAGCTCAGTGGTAGAGCCCTTGCCTAGTATGAATTAAGCAAGACCCTAGGATTGCTTGCTAGTTCTGAATTAGAAAAAGAAAGACAAGAATAACAAAACCCTGTAATCCCATCACTTAGGAGGTAGAGGAAGTAGGGGAATCAGTCATTCATGGCCATGCTCAGCTGTGTATCCAGTTGGAGGCTAGCCTGGGCTACATGAGACCCCCATCTCAAAAGACAACTAGAGTGCTTGCCTTAGCATGCAGGAAGCCCTGAGTTTGATTTCCTAGCACCATATAAATTTGGCATGGTAACACATACGTATAATCCCAACCCGTGGGAATTGAAAGCAGGAAGAACAGAAGTATAAGACCATCCTTAACAACATAGCAAGTTCAAGGCCTGCCTGGGCTATATGAGTATATAAGACTCTGTCTCAAAAAAAAAAAAAAAAGACTTGATACTTCGCATGTAAAATACTTAGAAGCGTCTGCAATTGCTAAGCTCCTGAGGGTTCTGGGTGGAGTAGAGAGCGCTATATCCTCATGCATTGTCCTCTCCAACTTGTCACTGTAGCTTTCAAAACATCCTATGTAAACTGGCGATTGTGAAACAAAGCAGAAGAGCATAGAGCAGCACTCTTGCTGCGCAGTACCAGCCGTTATGTTCTCGTGGTGCTGAAGATGATGGAGACATAAGACACACGGACTTGACGTTTGTTTCTTACCCCGTCACTGATGCGGATTTCCTTTACTAGGTGGTGGACTTTGTAGCAGCCACACTGCAGAGAGCATGCGCGAGCCTGGCCCATGCGGCAGAGAGCACCGTGGAGTCCCAGACACTGAGCATGTGCATGGGCCTGGTAGCCGTCATGCTAGGAGGAGCTGTTCAGGTGAGTTGTAGGTGTGAGCGAAACTTGAATTTTGAGTAGGGAAGAAGACCTGCTGCATTTCTTCCATATCTTCATGGAAAAAAAGAATGATATTATATTCAGGAGAACCAGAATGGCCAACTTGGTATGTTAATGAGAATCATCCCTAACATAGATGGCAAGCATGCCACTTCACACTGACCTGCTGAATGTCACTGTCGAAAAGACAGGGCTCTTTCCTACAGAGAACAAGCTTATTTGGAAACATTGTGCAAAGTGTTTTGTGCCTGAGGCAGACATTCAGTTCTCTGGCTCTCACTCTCCAAAGAGTTGGTGGGAAATCCTTAGCAACCTCTTGGCTGCTCAGATGGCATTCGTTTTGCAGAGTTCCACTTTAGCTCAGGATACACCATTTAGCCCATACAGTGCAGTACACTTAAGCCTGCTCCTAGTCACTTTTAAGAGTTTTGTTTTGTTTTTGTTTGAGGCAGAGTCAAGTAGCCCAGGCTGGGCTTGAATTCAATGACATTGATGATATTCCTTCCTACCTCCCAACACTGGGATTACAGGTGTGCACCACCATGGCCAGTTTAGCTTATGTGATTTTTGCATGGTTAACTTGTGGTTTTTAAGCTCTATTTCTATTTTTAAATTATGTGTATGTCTATGTGTACGTGAGTGCAGGTGTCTGCTGAGGCTAGAAGATGGTGTCAGATCCTCTGGAAATGGATTTGCAGACAACTGTGAGCTGCCCGATGTGGGTCCTGAGAACCAAACACAGGTCCTTGGCAAGAGCAGTCCACTGAGCCATCCCTCCAGCCCTAGTTTATAATTTTTTAATTTATTCATTCAACTGTTATTGATTGCATATTTGCCACATGATAGATACTGAGCTAAGATCTGGGAATATGGTAGTGGATAAGACAGACATGGCTTATACCTCATACCACAGTCCAGGGAGGGAGGCATACCCACCATGTTTTAAAAATATGATTAGAATTGAGTGGAATGCCTCAAAAGAAGAGGGCAGGGGTGGGGTGGGGGACCATGAGAACATAACATCTAAGCTAAGCTGAGAGGTCTTCAGTGAGCCAAGGTAATTTCACCAAGACTTGAAGGAGAAATAGGTGTTTGAGTGTGGCCTGTATAGAGCAGGTGAAAGAAACCCTTTCAGTTAAGGAAACTCGTGACAAAGGCTCAGAACCAGAGAAAAGCTTGGTTTTCTTGAGCACTGATGGAGAGCCAGTGTGGCTGAGTTGTAGAGCCCTGGAGACAGCGCTGGCCAAGGAAAAGGATAGGCAGAGCTAGATCATGCTTGTGGGTGTGACTGGTTAAGTTAGGAGACCACAGGAAAGCAGCAGTCTCAGAGCAGGTATTAACGAAATCAAACTCAACACCCATGAGCAAGGAATGCATTTGAGTTTGAGCATTCAAATCTGATTTGATTCTTGACATATTGGGATTTGCCTCTCTCTAGACTTAATTTTTCCCTCTGTGTTTCTGGAGATCAAACCCAGGGTCTTTCACTTCCCCGTGTTACATCTCCAACATTCTAACAAGCATATTCAGCCAGCAGCCTGTGTCCCAGACTACAACCTTATATCTCAGTGTCAAAAGGTGGGACACTCCTGCCTGTTCTTAAGGAGAAGAAATATTTTATCTGGGCTAGTTGTCAATGTGAATCCCATTTCTCCCTGGATTTCTTTAGTATTTTTTTTTTTTGTTTGTTTGTTTGTTTTTTTGTTTTTCGAGACAGGGTTTCTCTGTGTAGCTGTGTGCCTTTCCTGGATCTCACTCTGTAGACCAGGCTGGCCTCGAACTCACAGAGATCCGCCTGGCTCTGCCTCCCGAATGCTGGGATTAAAGGCGTGTGCCACCATCGCCCGGCAGATTTCTTTACTATTCTTTTTTTTTTTTTTTTTTTTTTTAAAGATTTATTTTATGCATATGAGTGATCTGTCTGCACATACATCTTTATTCCAGAAAAGGGCACGAGGTCTCATTACAGATGGTTGTGAGCCACCATGTGGGTGCTGGGAATTGAACTCAGGACCTCTGGAAGAGCAGCCAGTGCTCTTAACCTCTGAGCCATCTCTCCAGCCCCCTTTAGTATTCTTAATTTTATATTTCACATGTCATTTGAGAAAATAAGCTTTTGGCTAAGGTTCCAGAGCCATATTAGATGTAACAAGGAAGGCTTCACAGATGGAATAGCTTAAGTTGGATTGTTACTGGATTTAATTAGCTTAGTTGAGTTTTGTTTTTCTGATTGAATATTAATTTGGATAGTTTCTATAAATTGAAAGCATGGATTATGTGTCTGTGTTGCATCTTCTTATTTAGTACTTATTTCAGACAATATAACAAATCACAGAACTCTCCCATCTCTCCTCCAGAAGCCTGTTGTGGGAGGCTGGCTGTATTCACTGGCCAGGCCTGACTTGCTATACCTGCACAGCCCTTGCCCATCCCCGCCCTCCTGTGAGCCACCCTGACTCATCACTGCATCCTGGGCTCCTTGACTGTGCAGTTGAAGGGAACAAAAACACATCACCCTCTTTACTTCTGCCCGAGATTTGCTAAGTTTTGTTTGTTTGTTTTGTTTCCTGCTTGATTCATGCGCTTACAAGTTCTTTTTCTTTTTTCTTTCTTTTTTTTTTTTTTCTGTTTTTTTGAGACAGGTTTCTCTGTGTAGCCCTGGCTGTCCTAGAACTTGCTCTGTAGACCACTGACTCAGAAATCTGCCTGCCTCTTTCTCCTGAGTGGTGGGATTAAAGGCATGTACCACCACACCAAGCAAGGGTTTCTTTTTTACATTTTATTTTAGATTTATTTATTTATGTATATGAATGTTTTACCTCCATATGTGTATGTGTAGCACGTGTGTGCCTGGTGCCCAAGGAGCTCAGGAGAGGGTTGTAGGCTTTCCTGGGACTGGAGTTTGGATGGTCCCAAGCCTCCATATGGGTGCTGGGAATTGAATCCAGTTCTCTGGAAGAGCAGCGGGTGCTCTTAACCGCAGAGCTATAGAGATAATAGGTTTGTCTTGTATTCAGGAGAAAGTCACACTTGGAGACTGTGCTGTTAAGTGACGACGGTCACTCTGAGTCTTTGCTGTAGGGCCTAGAACACCATGCTCTGCATCGTCCCTGTTAGGAGTCATTGTTCTGGCCAATGAAACAGAATCTAACAGCATCAGGGCCTTTCTTCATTCCTTTCTAGTTCATGTAATTAAGGTGACTATTAAAACATCTGGGAAGAGGAGTTAATTTGGAGAAAGTGCAGGTTTAAGATTGCTAACAAGACAACTGTAATTCCATACTCATTTTCTAAATTCCAGGTTTGGTCATCAGTAAAAGTATTACGTTGGGGAGTCTTTCCTGTGCCCCCAGGAAGCAGTTTCTGCTCGGTGTTGCAGAGCTGGTGGGCCCACTGTTGCCCTGGTTAGTGAAGCTGAGCAGACCATTCTGGCCTTAGGATAAACTGAAGCTATATCATGCCAGGGCAGCAATGGGATGTATATTAAAGGCTGGATTCCTAACCTTTAAGCCCAGATTTCATAGTGAGGTTTATTACTGAGAGACCAAAGGCGTATCTTCTCTCTAAAGGGACAGTCGTCTAGTTTCCCTTGTTCCGTGCTATTTACGTCGTCTTGTCTCGTTCCTTTCCCTTGTTTCTTCCATCCATTCTTTCTTTCTACCTTCCTTTCTTTGCCGAAGGCCATTGCTTTAACTCCTCCTTCACTGGGCTGGACACTCTCTCTATAGAACATCATTCATTCTTAATTGCCGTTGCCTCTCGAGCAGGCGTTTCCTGCTTTCTGCTCATTATTAATAAGCCTGCTACAGCAGCTAATAAACAGCATGAATGGATGGAAAAATGGCAGGAAGAAAAAAGAAAGGAAAAGAGTATTTTTAACTAATGAGGCAGGTTTGGTTTTTTTCTTTTGTTTTTTACTTTTTTCTCTTAATGTTTATCAAAGGACATAGGCTTTCAAAAGTTTAAAAACACTGCCCTCTCCCTTAATGGGCAACTGCGGACCTCAGTAAACCATGGATGTGTTGGAAACATTAGTCATGTGTTGCTGCAGGGAAAGGAGATCCACCCGTAGTGTTTTCAAGGCTTCCTGCTTATTATCCCCTAGGTAACCTGAGTGTTTTCTCAGAATTTCAAGCATTAATAGGTAGGTGTTCACTGCCTAAAAGATCCCTTACTTAGAAAGCACAGTCCCTTCAACCAGGACCCTTGCTATGTCCCTCGCCTTAGTTTTGAATCTCCATGTGACCATTTGTACATCAAAAGCCAAAGGAAGATCCAGGGGTCTTGCTCTGTCACTCTGCCTGTTCCCTTGAGGCAGAGTCTCTCATTGTCTCCACCTCCCAGCCCTGAAATAGCAGGCACATGGGCAGCCATTCCCAGCTTTTTACATGGGTGCTGGGGATTCAAACTCAGGGCCTCGTGCTTACACAGTGAGTGCTCTTACCTGCCAAGCCATCTGCTTAGCCCCCAATTTTACATCAGTGTCAGTAAGATGGCTCTGCAGGCAAAGGCACTTGCTGCACAGACCTGAAGACCTGAGTTCGATCCCCTGAACCCATGTAAAAGTGGAGGGAGAGAGCCAAGTCCACAAAATTGCCCTCTGACCTACACATGCATGAATAGGCACTGTGTCCCGGGCATACCCGAGTACACGTGTGCACATACACATGCACAATAAATTAAATAAGGTTTTTTTTTTTGTTTTTTTTGGTTTTTCGAGACAGGGTTTCTCTGTGTAGTTTTGTGCCTTTCCTGGACTAGCTCTGTAGACCAGGCTGGCCTCGAACTCATAGAGATCCACCTGCCTCTGCCTCCCAAGTCCTGGGATTACAGGCGTGCGCCGCCACCACCGCCTGGCATAAATAAGTTTTTTTTTTTTTTTTTTTTCCCAGAGCTGAGGACTGAACCCAAGGCCTTGCGCTTTGCTAGGCAAGCACTCTACCACTGAGCTAAATCCCCAACCCCATAAATAAGTTTTAAAATGATCTTTTAGTTAGATAAGGACTAGTTGTCTCCAGTGCCTTTTGCTATTGAGATTAAGCCATCTAAAAATGGAATTATCTTCATTGTGTTCATTTATGAACATTGTTAAAGATTTTCAGAGCCTTATATAATTTTTATAAAATTATTTCTGTTGTTACCAGTGTCCTGTGTAGTTGTGTTTTTTTTTTAAACCTGCTTTAAACTAGGTTTGATGTAGTGCTTTCAAGATCTAGAACCTGACCAGGTATGGTGGCACACACCGTTAATCCCAACACTTGGGGTGTTGAGGGGGATGCAGAGGTAGGCAGATCTCCATAAGTTCAAGGCCAACCTGGTCTTCATAGTGAGTTCCAGGACAGCCAGGGCTCTGTAGAGAGAACCAGTCTCAAAAACAAAAACAACAAAGCAGTTGGGTTGTGGTGGCTCACACCTTTAATACCAGCACTTGGGAGGCAGAGGCAGGCCGATCTCTGTGAGTTCGAGGCCAGCCTGGTCTACAGAGTGAGTTCCAGGATAGACAGAGCTGTTACATAGAGAAACCCTGTCTCAAAAAAGCAAAAACAAGCATACAAAAACCCCAACAAAACAAAAAGATCTAGAATCTTTTAGGACTGCTAACATCCAAAAACCTAGCAGAAATAAGTATTTTTTGAAAGATTCATTTATTATCAATTTGTATGTGTGTGTAAGAGTGTATATGCACATGTGTGTACCTATGTGTGTGCAGAGGCCAGAACAGGGTATGAAGTGTCCTCCTGTATTACTCTTTACTTACTGTTTTGAGGCAGGATCTCTCTACTAGGCTAGAAGCCAGGGAGTCCCAAAAATCCTCCTGTCTCCACCCTACTTGGAGCTGGGATTACAGGTGCATGGAAAGTGTAGCTTCTCATGTGGGTGCTGGGATTTGAACTCTGGTCCTCTTGATTGTACAGCAGGTGCTCTTAACTCTGAGCCACCTCTCCAGTCCCAGCAGTATTAAAAGATGATTTTAGTCAAAAGTTTAATTTTTATATTCCAAAATACGACTTTTTGTTCATTATAGTTTTCTTTTGAGACAGAATCCCAGGGTGTTCTATAGCTCATTATGTAGCCCTAGCTGGCCTTGAACTCAGGGTAATCCTCCTGCTCCGGTCTCCCCATTGTGATGACAGACATGAGATTGTAGCTTCTTCACTTTTCACTTAACTGTATTCTGGCTTACGATTCTGGGCATCAAATGTAGGAATCAGCACTTTATCTCAGGGATACAGATGTGTGTGCTCATTAACTTACAAACGTGCCTGTATGTGGCCAGTGTTCAATAAATGTTAGCTGTAATTATTTAGCAAATAGTTCTTAAGTGTTTGTCCTAGGCAGTGTGCTGATTGCACCGTGAACATGGCATGATTGTTGTCCCTTTATTCACTTATTAACATTTTCCACATTAATTTTACTTACTGTTTTTCAATTTTCGTTTTATAGTTGAAGTCCAGTGATTTTGCAGTTCTGAAGCAGCTGCTGCCTTTGTTGGAGAAGGTCTCTAATACATACCCTGACCCTGTCATCCAAGAACTCGCTGTTGATCTCCGAATTACCATCTCTACTCATGGAGCCTTTTCCACTGAGGCTGTAAGCACAGCTGCCCAAAGGACCCTGGACAAAAAAGACCCGAAATGGAAAATAGAAGAACCGGAACAAACCAGTCATGACACACCCACAGAAGCAGCTCAGAACCGCCCTGAACAAGAGCAGGACCCCCCAAGAACAGGCCAGGAGTCTAGTGAGCCACCTAGAGGTGTAACCACAGAACAGTTGCGGGAGGTTCTCTTATCAGCCTGTGATCCCCAGATTCCAACCCGGGCTGCTGCTCTGCGCACTCTTTCCCGCTGGGTAGAGCAGAGAGAAGCAAGAGCCCTCGAGGAACAAAAGAAGCTTCTCCAGGTGAGTAGAACACACTGCCCAGGCACATGGACAGACATTCAGTTCGGGGTTTTTGTTTTCTGTTGTTCTGAGACAGGATCTTACTGTGGAGCCCTAGTTGGCCTGGAACTCACAGAGATCCACCTGTCTCTGCCTCCTGAGTGCTGGGTTTTAAGGCATGAGCCACCATGACTAGCCTAACTCAGGTGTCTTTTAAACATTGACCGTGTGTCAAGCACTGTCCTAGATTATCCTCCAGGAACTTAAATTGTTGAGAAGTCAGAGTGAGGTAGGAAGGGTGTAGAAGACCACATAGGGCTGCTCAATTGAACATGAGTAGAGTGCCAGGATTTTCATATATGAGCAGTGTGGTGGATTGCCAGGGAAAAAAAGGTTGATTTTCATATGACTTTAACACACTGACCAAGTGTGAGCATGTGACAGACAGGCAGTGGGCCAGCATAAGCCAGTTCGCCGAGATGGGCAGGTACCCTTCCTAGGGAAGCCTCACCTTGAGTGGGTCCCTCTTAGAGCAGCAGTGGATCTCTCGGGTCTCCTCCACTCTTTGGAGTCCATCACAACAAAAAGCTGTCCTTGATGTTCCAGACTGACGAGTGCATACTGCTTAGGATCTTTCCCTTTTCTGGAAGTCTTTGGGACTTGAGTGAGGGCTACAGTAAGAACAAGGGGCATGGAAACTTCTGTCTGAGACCCAATCTCAACTCCTGGGTAGCACACTCAACCTTTCTAAGCCTTGGTAGTGATGATGGTGATCTAGCTATTTGTCTAGCCCTTTGACTGCAAATTATAATTCTGATGGAAAACATTTATTTTAGTTGGTACGATACTGGAAGTATTGTATAATAATACCTGTTGTTTGTTGAACCAAGCCATGTACCCCACTGAAACTGTCGCTCATCCTCACAACTGCAATGTTGTGTTAGCCTCATCTTACAGATGAAGTGAAGACATACTCCAAGGATTTTCTGGCAGGGAAATAATATTGAAACTCACAAATCTTCTTTGAGTGACTATTATCCCCCAAACATCCTGTGGAATGCTAGTTTAGATAGTGCATGCTGGAATCACCTTTGGAATTTCCTTTAACTGCATTTAGTCTTCATCTGCTATGTTTACCAAGTTCTGCTAATTATTTTTTACTAAGAACTTCACAAAAATGGCTCTCGTGTGTGTGTGTGTGTGTGTGTGTGTGTGTGTGTGTGTGTTGCATGTGTATGTCATGTGTATGTCTGTGTGTACAGATGTAGAGGCCAGACGTCAGCACTGGGTGTCCTCCTCTGTCACTTTATATCTTATTTTTGAGAGAGTCTCTCACTGGACCTAGAACTCCCGGTAGGTTAAACTGGCTACCTCTCAAGCTTCTGTAATCCTTCTGTCTCCACCTGTCAGTGCTGAGCTTTGAAAAGGATGCTGAAGATCTTCAGGTCTTCACACTTGCACAGTGGGCACTTTCCCCACTGAAATCATCTTCCCAGCCCCTATTCGTCTCCTGTTTTGTTTTTCTTTTTCTGTTTTTTGAGACAAAGTCTCAGGTAGCCCAGGCAATTCTTGAACTTGGTACATAGCCAAGGGTGATCCTGAAAGCCGGATCTTCTTGACTTGTCTCCAAAAGGCTAGGATTACAAGTATGTCTCGTCATGCCAGGCTTATTTTTTGAATTTTTGAAATGGAGTCTCATGTAGCCCAGACTGACTTTGAACTCCTGATCATCTGCCTCTACCTCTCAAGTGCTGGGATCACAGGTATGCACCACCACACTCTTGTCCCTTTTATTTTTTTAAATTAGTTTTTGGTTATCATGCAAGGAAATGGGTTTCTTTGTTACATTTAAATTTGTATTTTGTGCAGTGGGATGGGTGAGGGTTGTGGGCACCGCAGTGAGTATGTGGTGATCGGAGAACCAGTTGTAAGGAACTGCTTCCAGGGACTGAGCTCAGATCGTCTGCCTCGGCAGCAGCCACCTTTACTTGTTCCTAGCTCACGGGCTTCCTGTCTCCTTTTGATTCAGTCCAGGATCCCAACTTGTGGAGGAGTGCCACCCACAGTTAGGGTGGATCTTCCACCTCAATGGATTCAGTCTAGAAATTCCCTCACAGATGTGCCCAGAGGTTTGTTTTTGTGGTGACTAAATCTCATCAAGTTGGCAGTCAGGATTAGCTATCGTCCCTCCCACAGCTGTCCTCCTGGTCCCCATCTCAACTCTTGCTGACCCCTTTCTTCCCACAAAGGAAACCCATGCTTTCATGGCATGTGTATTTTATAACCCTCTCTGTTCCTCTCTTTCCTCGGCCTTTTAGACCTCTTGTCTTAGTTAGGGTTTCTATTGCTGTGACCAAAAGCAACTTTGAGGAGAAAAGGGTTTGTTTGGCTTGCATATCCTGGGTCACAGTCCATTTAGGGAAGTCAAGGCAGCAGCTTAAGGTAGAACTGTAGAGGCAGGCAAAAACTCTGGAGTAGTTCTGCTTACTGGCTTGCTCCCCTTGGCTTGCTCAGCTAGCTTTCTTACAGCACCCAGGACCACCTGCTCAGGGGTGACACCACCCACATGGACTGGGCCCTCCCACATCAGTTATCAATCAAGAAAATGCCCTCCAGCTTTGCCTACAGGCCAAAGTGATGATAAACATTTTCTCAATTGAGAGTCCCTCTTCCCAGATAACCCCGGCTTGTGTCAAGTTGACAATAAAATAAAATAAAATTGAATAGCCTGGACACCTGTCAATTCTTTTTCTGTGAATTCTTTAAAATATTTCCTATTTTTTATTCTCATAGCTATTACTCTGTATTGTGTCCTGCACTCCATATGCATCCCCAATGTCTTCTAGTCATCATCCCATCTAGACTCATCTTCAGCTCTCCCTCAGTAGTGTAGACACCAGTAGCATGAAGTTGAAATCAAGACTCTGTCAAGCAAAGGACACTGAGTGGTATATGAGCAGGCACTCCTACCTTCCCTAGACAGCAATCGGAGGAACGTGAGCACATGCTGCTGTCTTTCCCTTGCTCCCATGGTAGTGCCCAAATTTAACATGCCATCATAGTGTCTTCTAGGTAGACCACACTGCATTTGACGCCCTGACAAATTCCTAATTTGGGAAAGAATAAGAGTAGTTTGTTAGCAGTGTCAATCACAGGACTACAATTTGCAAGGTTTTTAAAAAGTGGAATAGACCTAAAATTGCCTCTCTAATAATAACATCTCTGTCTCCCTTGTAACCCCATGTGCTGTGTTAGCTCAGGGGAAAGCATCAGAATATATCTGGCCACCTATGTTGAAAATGTTTTCCACCATGGGCTAGCACAGAAAAATGTTGAGGACTGTTCTTCTTAAAAAGGTTTATGGATAGCATTGTGTGTGAGTATGATGTATATGTGTGAGTGTGGGTACACATATGCTGCAGTGTGTTTGTGGAGGTCAAAGGATAACACTGGGAGTTGGTTTTCTTCTTCCACCATGGGATCCAGGGATCAAACTCAGGTTCTCAGGTTTGCACATCAAGTTTTTACCTGTTGATTATTCTTATATGTGTTGATTTCCATAGCTAGTACTGGTATATACTTGATGACTTCAAGAAGTTCCTTCCCGGGGCCTGGAGAGATGGCCCAGCGGTTAAGAGCACTGACTGTTGTTCTTCCAGAAGACCCGGGTTCAATTCCCAGCACCCACATGGCAGCTCACAACTGTGTGTAACTCCAAGATCTGACACCCTCACACAGACATACATGCAGACAAAACACCAGTGCACATTTAAAAAAAAAAAAAAAAAAAAAAAAAAAAAAAAAGAAGTTCCTTCCCCCTAATCCCTCTGGCTCCCTTTAAACTGTTAGTGGAATTGGAATTGGACTTGAAGTAAATAAACCATTTTCCTCACCAGGTTGGTTCTATGTCAGACCAATTTCTACCAAGAAGAAAAGCATTACTCCTCTGAGACAGTGATAAAGGGGCTCCATGTCTTTTTGCTCTTTGAGAATCATCTTACCCTGTTTTGTGCTTCCAGATATTCTTGGAGAATTTGGAGCATGAGGACACTTTTGTGTATCTATCTGCAATTCAGGGTAAGTTTGTGCACCGGAGATGGCATTATGTGTACTTGAGGGGTACAACCACAAGATACAACTGGTGATTTTGTCCATCTTTCTGCTTCCTGAGTGGGATACTCTGAGTGATAAAAGCAGCATTCCTAGAGTTTCCAAAGGGTTCTTATGGAGTTTCAGTGTCTCATAGTGATGAAGTTTTATGTTAACTTTATCATTCTATAGATTAAAGTCCATTTCCTTGGTTGAGAGAGGTAAAGAATGGTTTATACATAAACTCTTACAATGTAACCTTTTCTGGGGCTAGTAAGATGGCTCAGCAGGTAAAGGCACAGACCCTAAGCCTGAGGATCCACACAGTGGAAGGGGAGAACTGATTCCTGCAAGTTGTCCTCTGATCTCCATGGGGCACACATGTGCTTGTGTACACACACACACACACACACACACACACACACACACACACAAAAGCCACGAAGTTTTGTGTTTTCAAATGTTTTAGGTTTCATTTTAATAGCTTCTGTTTTGTTATTTTTGGTGTTTTTTTCCTGGTTTTGTTTTTGGAGTGTGTGTGTGTGTACATACATTTATACAATCATACTAGGGAGTAAATCCAGGTCCTCACACATTCACAAGTAAGTACCAGTAAACTATACCCCAACTTCAGCTTCAGATATTTAATATTTATTCATTCAAAGAATATATACATAGATGGAGTAGAGAGATGACTCAGCAGCTGAGTGCATACTCCTCTTACAGAGAACTAGAGTTTGGTTCCTAGCATCCATGTTAGCCAGCTCACAATGATGTGTAACCCTAG